>NW_007255029.1:0-3536 GCF_000164805.1 Carlito syrichta | reverse complement strand
TTTAGCCCTTAGCAAGAATCCCTGAAGTTTTATTGGGATGGAGGACACGTGTAAACCAGATTCCTTATTCTCCTTTAACAAGAGACAGTGCAGTTTTCTGTATTTGAGGACTCCCGTTATCCAGATTCCTACTCCCAACAACTCAATGGTGGTTATCTCTTAAGAAGATGGTCTGTAGCTTTTTGGGATGGAGGCCTTGTGTAACCAAGAATCCTTGTTTATCTTTAACAACAGGTCGTGTAGTGTTCTGTATATAAGGACTCCCATTACTGAAATTCCTCCTTCATTATCAGCAAAAGGCCAAGATATTTCCTGGTGACCTAAAATTCCGGTTGCTTGGATATCAAGAGAAAGAATCCCATAAAGTTGTTGAGGAATTGGAACCAAAGATTCCTGGTCCCTTCTCAAAAACCTCATTAAAGGTTTGGTGACATAGAAGCCTAGATTTCTGATTAAACCTTATCAAGGGACTTTGTAGATTTAGGGAATTGAGAACACGAAGAATCGGATTCCCTTTCCGTTCTCAGCAAGATGCCCTGAATTTTCCTGTCCATGTGGATTCTAAAACTATGTGTACACAAATGCAGATGCCCAGATGTTTCCTAGGGACGTGGAATCCATGGATCTTGGTTACATTTTAAAAATTCGTACTATTTATTTGGCAACTGCAAATCCCTCGGACCCTTTACAAATAAAGTATAAACGGAAATTAAAGGATTATCAAATTCATCTTAAGAACAAAGTTACATCCAAATACGGCAAAATGATAAATTTTTTTCGGGAATCTCTCCTTAATTGTCTCGAGGAACTTAAGGGATTTGTACAAACAGATACCCGATTTACAACTCTCAAGAGAACCAGAATGTTGCGGGAGTCTTTAAATGACTGATTCATAATACCCACAAGCCAAATATATCTGAAACAGAGTAGCTCGAAGCCTTGATTCTTGTTTATACCGCAGCAAGACGCCCTAAGTATTTTTCGGATTGTGGACTACTGTATCACAGATTCCTCATTCTTCTTTACTGAGGGGCCGTGTAATGACCAGTATATGAGGATTCCCATTCCCCAGAATCCTGCTTAGACACGCTGGTTCTTGTTTTTCCATTAGCAAGATGTCATGCAGATATTGTGACGGAGGAACTGTGTAAAAGAGGTTTCTTAGTTCTCCTTTGATGGAGATCATAAAGATTCCGCATATAAGGACTGCTATTATCTATGTTCCATCATCTAATCCCTGATTCTTGTTTAGCCCACAGTAGATGACCTGTTGATTTTAAGGACCGAGGACTGATATAACCCCGATTCTTTGTCTTCCTTGGTAAGGGGCTGTGTATATCGCTGTATATTAGGACTCTCATTAGATACATCTTGCTTAGAAACTGATTTTTTTAGAACATTCCAAGATGCTCTGTAGATTTTTGGGATTGAGGACCTGGGAAACGCAGATTCCTTATTCTTACTTAGCAATAGGCAGTGACGTTTTCTTTATGTGAGAACTACCATCACCCAGATTCCTAATTCAAAAACCTGATTCGTGGTTACGTCTTAGGAAGACGGCCTGTAGTTTTTGGGATTGAGGGCACATTTAACGAACTTTCCTTATACTTCCTTAAGCAATATGACGTGTAGTTTCCTGTATATGAAGACCTCCATTGCCCAGCTTCCTGCTTCACTCTGCAGGATGCCGAGACAGTTCCTGATGACAGAGAATTCCAGTGTTTTGGATATCAAGAGAAAGACGTCCATAATATTCTTTGGGAACTGGAATCCAAGATTACTGGTTTCCCTACACAAGACCTCAGCAAAATGTGGAATATTCGAAACCCAAAACCGCAATTACTATCTGCCCAGCCTCAAGAATTTTCTGTACTTTGAGGTCACCTGAATTGAAGAATTTTGTACCAATCGGAAGGGGAAGGATTACAGGGTTGACCTTAAGACCAGAGTTACATGCAAATATGGCAAGAAGATTCTTTTTGTCCTGGAATCTGTCCTTTAGTTGTTCTGAGGAACCTAACGGACTTGGAGTGCTCAATACCATTTACAACTTTTAAGAAGACCAGAATGTTGCTGGAGTCATGAAATGACCGATTCATAATATCCAAATGCTATATTGCTCCGAAACATTTAGGGAGTTCGAAGATCTGTTTCTTGTTTGTCCCATAGCAGACAACCTGGGAATTTTTTGGATTGAGGACGCATACAACAATGGTTCTTTATTCGTACTTAGTTGGAGACCATGTAGTGTCCTGAATGTGAGGACTCTCTTTCCATTGATTCCTGTTTGAAACCCTGATTCTTGTTTTGCCCTACGTAAGTAGTCATGTAGATTTTTTGATAGAGGAACCGAGGAAAACATATTTCTTCTCTTTTATTAACAAGGGGTCATGTAGTTTGATATATATGAGGATTGCTATTACACACATTCATGCCTCGAATCCCGGATTCTTCTTTATCCGTCAGCAAGATGCCCTGTACATTTTCAGGACTGAGGACTCATTTAACCCAGATTACTTATTTGTAGCAACAGCCGTACAGTTATCTGTATATGAGTACTCCTGTTCAGAGATACATATGTCGAAAGCTTCATTCTTGTTTAGATCTTAGGAAGACTCCGTATATGTTTTTGGAGATTTTGAAAACATGTAACACACATTCCTTATTCTATGAAAATATAGGGACACAGAATCCCATTTTCCAGATTCATGCTCGAAAACACCATGAATCGTGTTTAGCCCATAGCAAGATGACCTTAAGGTTTTTTTGGGTTTGAGGACCTGTTTATCGCAGATTCCTTATTCATACTTAGCAATAGGCAGTGAAGATTCCTGTTTATGATTACTCCAATTACACAGATTCCTACTTCAAAAATCTGATCGTGGTTACATCTTAGGAAGACGGCCTGCAGTTTTGAGTCAGAGGACTCATATAAGGAACATTCCTTATACTTCCTTACCAATATGTCGGGTAGATTCCTGTATATGACGACCTCCATTACCCAGCTTCCTGCTTCACTCTGCAGGATGCCAACACAGTTCCTCCTGACCGAGAATTCCAGTTTTGTGAATACCAAGAGAAAGACGTACATAATGTTCTTGGGAACTGGAATCCAAGATTACTGGTTCCCTTCACAAGACCTCCCCAAAATGTGGAATATTCCAAACACAAAACCCCAATTCCTACCTGCCCACCGACAAGAATTTTCTGTATTTGAGGTCACCTGAATCGAGGATTTTTGTACCAATATACCTTTTGATTCTGGGGAATATGATTATGGTCGTAGATGGTCCCTGAAAACAAAAGCATTTCTAGGGCAAAATCCACGATTACAACTAACAAGAGGACAGAAAAATCCTGAGTATCTGTAATAATAGATTTAGCGTATCCACGAAGCAAGTACCTCTGAATGCAGGGACGAGAAGCCCAGATTGCTGATTAAACCTTATCAAGTGGCCCTGTATATTCCATAAAACGAGAACTCCAAGATCTGGATTTCCTTTTTATATCTCAGTAAGATGCCCTGATTTTTCCTG
>NW_007255028.1:2183-3084 GCF_000164805.1 Carlito syrichta | reverse complement strand
AGTCAGCTGGCTCGACATCTGGCTAGCTAGTTAAGTCATCAAGTTAAGTCAGCTTGCTAGTCAGGTGGCTAGCTATATAGCAAGCTCTTTAATTCAGTTGACTATCAAGCAGGCCAGCTATTTTAGTCATTTAGTTAAGTAAGCTGTAGAGCCAGTTGGCTAGCTAGGTAGTGAGCTAGTTAATTCAGTTGGCTAGCCTGCTGTCTAGCTAATTAAGTCAGCTATTTAATTCAGCTGATGAGCCAGCTAACTAGCTAAATAGAGAGCTAGTGAAGTCAGCTGTCTAGCCAGCTCTCTACCTAGTTAAGTAACCTCATTGTGCCATCTGGCTAGCTGGTTAAGTCATCTAGTTCAGTCAGCTGGCTAGCCAACTGGCTAGCTAGGTAGCAAGCTAATTAAGTCAGCTGGCTAGCTGGTTGGCTAGCTAGTTCAGTCAGCTACTTTATTCACCTGACTTCCTAGCTGGCTAGCTAGTTAGCTAGCTAGTTAAGTCTCCTGACTAGCCAGCTGGCTAGTTGGTTTAGTCAGCTAGTTAATTCAGTTGGACAGCCAGATGACTAGCTAGTTAAGTCAGTTAATTAAGTCAACTGGCTAGACGTTAAGTCAGTTATTTAAGTGAGCTGGCTAACCAGCTTCCTAGCAGGGAAGCTAGCCAGTTAAGTCAGCTGGCAGGCAAGTTAAGTCACCTAGTTAAGTCAGCTCACTGACCAGCAGGTTAGCTTGGTAGTGAAGTAGTTAAGTCATCTGGCAAGCCAACAGCTATATAGGTAGGTAGCTAGTTAACTGAGCTGGCTATCCATCAAGCTCTCTAGTTATGTCAGCTAGTTAAGTCAGCTCACTATCCAGTTTTTTAGCTAGATAGCTAACAATTAAGCCTGCTGGCTAGTCAGCTAACTACTTC
>NW_007255028.1:0-916 GCF_000164805.1 Carlito syrichta | reverse complement strand
GTGAGACAGCTGGCTAGCTATGTAGGTAGATAGTTAAATTAGCTGTCTAGTCCAGTGGTTAGCTAGTTAAGGCACCAGTTAAGTCAGCTGGCTAGCTAGGTAGCTTGCTACATAAGTTAGCTGGCTATTCAGCTGGCTAGCTATATAGCAAGGTAGTTCATTCAGGAGACTACCAAGCAGGTCAGCTATTTAGGTCAGCTAGTTAAGTCAGCTGGCTATCCAGCTGGTTATTTAGGTAGCTAGCTAGTTAAGGATGCTGGCTAGCCAGCTGGCTACTTCATTAAGTCAGAGTTAAGTCAGTTGGCTAACCAGATTGCTAGCTAGGTAGCTAGGCAATTAAGCCACCTGACCAGCCAGCTGTCCAGTTAGTTACATCAGTTAGTTTAGTCTGCTGGATAATCAGCTTGCTAGTTAGTTAAGTCAGCTTTTTAAGTCACTTGTCTAGCCAGCTTGCTATCTAATTAAAAAGGTACTTATGTCAGTTGGGTAGCCAGCTGACTAGCTATATAGCAAGCTAGTTAATTCTGCTGACTAGCAAGCAAGCCAGGTATTTAAGTCAGCTAGTTAAGTCAGGTGGCTATCCAGCTCCCTAGCTAGGTAGCAAGCTAGTTAAGTCCGTTGGCATGCCAGCTGGCCAGCTAAATATGTCACCTAGTTAAGTCAGCTGTCTAGCCAGCTAGCTAGTAGGTAGAGAGACAGTTAAGTCAGCAGGCTAGCCAGCTGGCTCACTAGCTAAGTCATCCAGTTGAACCAGCTAGCTAAACAGCTGGGTAGCTGGTTAAGACAACTAGTTAAGTGAGCTGACTAGCCAGCTGCCTAGCTAGGTAGCAAGCTCGTTAAGTCAGCTGACTGGCAAGCAGGCTAGCAAGGTAAGTGATCTAATTAATTCAGTTGTCTTCCCAGCTGGCTAGTTTGG
>NW_007255027.1:0-9116 GCF_000164805.1 Carlito syrichta | reverse complement strand
CACCTAAATGCCCATCTGCTGATTAGTGGGTAATGAAAATGGGGTGTATACATACCATGGAATATTATTCAGCAATAAGCCCATATAAAACAATGTCTTTGGCAGCCACTTGGATCGAATTGCAGACCATCATCCTAAGTGAAGTGATGAAGGAACATAAAACCTAACACTGTATGTTCTCACTTATAAGTGATAGCTAAGCTGAGGGTCTGCAAAGACACAGAGTATGCCATAAAGGATACTGAAGACTCAGAAGGGGGAGAATGGGAAGGAAAGGAGGGATGAAAATGTACCTATCGGGTACAAGATGCACCCCAAACCGTTTGTGACCTAAAGCTATTATGATAAAGAAAAATTAAAAGAAAAACCTTTCTGTTAAATTAAGTAGAAAATAATGGGAACTGCTACTCTACCTCCCTTGAGTCTCCAAGCACAAATTTGTGGCATTTTGTATAGGATGGTATTCTGATTGTCTCTCCTTGCTGGAGGGGAGGTAGTTTCAGGGGCTTCCACGTGGCATTTTCTTCTGTTATGGTACAGTATTTATTCCACAGGACAGGGGCCTGGGTGAAGGTCCTGGCAGCTGCCAGGTCATTCCAGTCCTGTCAGGAACTCAGGGAAAGAGAAATAAGAAACCACTGGGGGCACTGTGAGATGCACTTGGTGCAACTTTAATAATCACTGGCCTCCATATTCCCTAGACATAGGGAGACTTAAAAATATATTTTTTTGTAGAGATAAGGTCTCACTATGTTGCCCAGGCTGGTCTTGAACTCCTGGGATCAAATGATTCTCCCACCTCAGCCTCTCAAAGTGCTGGGAATACAGATGTGAACCACCATGACTGGCCTTATATAGGGAGGGTTTGATGGTACTTTTTCTCCCCTGATTTTTCTTCCTTCCATCTTTCTATCTTTTTTTCTCTCTGAATCAGAGTCTCATTCTATCACCCAGGTTGAGGTGCTCACCATAGCTTCAACCTCCTGGGTTCAGATGATCCTCCCACCTCAGCCTCCAGAGTGACCAGGACTAGAGGCATGTGCCACCATACCCAACAAATTTTTTGAATTTTTTTTGTAGGGGCAAGGTCTCACCATGTTGCCCAGGCTGGTCTCAAACTCCAGGGCCCAAGCAATCTTCCTGCCTCGGCCTCCCAAAGTGCTGGAATGACAGGTATGAGCCACTGTGTCCTCTATTTTTAACAGATGCTCACTGATCTCCCCAGCAACACCATACTCAGCCATCAGCACAGAATACTGACTCCACACAGTGCCTCATGGTAGTCATGTCTGCCTGGCCTCTGCTTGGTTAGAATGCCTTCATGCTCCTGCCGACTAGGAAATCTGGTCCTGCAACATAACCTCTTATGTCATTAGTTCTCAAGTTTTGCTGCAGGTTAGAACCACTCCAGAAACTTTTAAAATGTGATGCCTAGGTCACACTCCAATCCAGCTAAGTTGAAATGCCTGTGGCTGGGAGCCAGGAAACAGTAAAGGGGAAACCCCAGAAAAACAAGAATTATTTTTTGGAGGGTGGGCCCCTTGTGGTGCAGGCTTCCCTTGCTAGGAAAGTGTTCTAGAAACCCATGGGCATCTGTGCACCGGCTAGCATTGTTGGGAGAGGCTGTGTTCGGCTTCCGTGACTTTTTTCTGGAGACTTTTTCAATGTATTTGCCTATTTCATGATAGGTGATTTACATGCACACCTACCAACACTGTGCTAAGTGTTCAGCAGTTTTTAACCAAAAATGGCATGACCTCCATGCCCCACCCTCCCTATTCACCTGATATCACCCCAGGAGACTTTTATTTGTTTCCCTGGATGAAAAAGTCCTCAAAGGGAAATGTTTTGCTGATGTGGAACAGGTGAAACAGAAAGTGGCAGAAAAACAAAAAGGCTTCAAACTTGATGAGTTCAAAAACTGTTTTGAGCAGTGGAAAAAGCATCGCAACAGGTGTATTGCATCAGGCTGACAGAACTTTGAAGGTGACTGAAGTTTTAGCATGTAAGAATAAGTACACAATTTTTTATAAATAAATTTTGGGGATTTTGGGGTCTCCCCATACCTAACAGTTTAAAATTGATATATAATAATTGTAGTATTGATTCACAATAGCAAAACCACAGAACCAACCTAAGTACCCACCAAAAATTGACTAAAGATAATGTGGTATATATACAGCCATGAAAAAGACCATTATTTTAAGTTAGCTAATGCAGAAACAGAAAACCAAAGAAAGTTCACAACTTGAAGGTTTGCATGTAGGGGACTCACTGTACACAGTGGAATACTATGCAGCCTTAAAAATCCACATAATTTGTGGCAACATGAAAGGACATAGAGGACTTTTAAGGGACCCGATGTGACATACTAGGCCACAAAGGTTAGACATCACTTTGTGTCCCATTTTCAGTCCTCTTTGCCTCAGTGACGCCAGGGACCGTCTCACAATCATATTCCATTCCAGCTGTAGCAAAGTAGGTGTCTCTGGGCCCCTTGGGGAACATGTCACTGGGTGGGTTCTCTGGCCTTATGATCCCCTCTTGTGAGTCTGCTGACCCCAGCAAGGTTTTCTGCAGACCCCAGCAGGGCATCTTGGGCAGCTCCAGGATTTCACTTGCTAGGAACCACTGTAGCTTTAAAAAAAAAAAAAAAAAAAAATATATATATATATATATTTTGAGTTGGAGTCTCACTCTGTCGCCCAGACTGGAGTGCAGTGGCTGCTCCCAGCCACCGCAGCCTTGACCTGCTGGGCTCAGGCGATCCTTTCACCTCAGCCTTCCAAGTAGCTGGAACTACAGGCACATGCTACCATGCCTGGCTAATTTTTTGATTTATTGTAGAGATGTGGTCTCACCTGCCCAGGTGGGTCTCGAACCTGCGGGTTCAGGCAATTCACTCACCTCAGCCTCCCAAAGGCACAGGATTACAGGCTGAGCCACCAAGCCTGGCAAAAAAATAAATATATATATTTTTAAGTCAAGATCTTGCTATGTTGCCCAGGCTGGTCTTGAACTCCTGGGCTCAAGTGATCCTCCTACCCTAGCCTCCCAAAGTGCTGGGATGACAGGTGCAAGCTGCTGCGCTGGGCTACGCCACTTCGAAACTTTGAGAGAGCTATTTGGAGGTCATTACTATGAGCTCCAGGTGTTGGATCATGTGTGAGAGTCTGACCTCGGATGAACCTTTTATCTACCTTATAAGTGTGAACAGGGCTGGGACTGAGGATGCCACCTGCTCTGACTTTTGAAACAAAATTCCTTCAGAGAGCTGAGAAACCAACCTGGGTGATGCTGGTTCATGACATTGCACAGAAAAAGATGACTGTTCCAAGGCCTGGAGTGGTGGCTTCATGCTGGAAATTCCAGCACTCGGTGGAGGTTGGGGCTGGGGCCAAGGCCAGAGAATCCTTTGAACACAAGAGTTCAGTACTAGCCTGGGCAAAATAATGAGACCTCAACTCTACAAAAAAATTTAAAAAGTTAGCTGGGCGTGGTGGTGTGTCCCTGTAGTCCCAGCTACTCAGGAGGCTGAGACAGAAGGATAGCCTGAGCCCAGGAGGTCGAGGCTGCGGTGAGCCATGGTTGTGCCACTGCAATCCAGCCTGGGTGACAGTGAGACCACAACTCAAAAAAAAAAAAAGGTGACTGTTTCAAAAGGAAAAAAAGCATTATGATTGCTTTCTAGATCTTTGAGTTCTAAATGCTATCACAACTACTCTAAAAATGTAGAGCCTGAAAAAGTTTAGAGTCATACTTCATTTTTAGAGTTTCTTAAACATGAGGTTATGTACTCCTAATAGTACTTGCTATATTATCCCTTTTGAATATTTCCTGTGGATACTTTTCTCCAATGGGATTTTTTCCTTAACAGTTGATGCACCGCCCTACTGGTAAATAAATAACACTGGGAAACTTGCAAATTGTATTCATACACATTTTTAATTAAATTCTCCCAACACTTTTAGGGGAGAGACATATTTCCCAGAGGAGAAACTTATATGACATATTCAGAGACAGTCTAGCAGCCATGAGGAGACATGGGCTGGACCTCCCCTGCCCTGGTGTCCTCAATTCAGTGACCAATCTACAGTCAACACATGACATTCCATAGCTTTTTAAAAAAATTATAAATATATATATATGTATATATTTAAAGACAGGGTCTTGCTATGTTACCCAGGCTGGTCTCAAACTCCTGGGCTCAAATGATCCTCTTGCATCAGCCTCCCAAGTGCTGGGATGACAGCACTGTGCCCAGCCACTGCACTGCATAACTTTGAGGGAGTTATTTGAAGGTCATGCCCAACACTGTTCCCCAGAACTAACTGAGCCACCCCAGACTCAGAATGGCTCACAAAATAGACAACTGCTTCCCAGTTTTTCCCGGGGGAGAACAAAATACCCAGAGGGTCACAAGGTCAACTGATCACTACTGCTTCATTGCAACACTAAGAATCCCAGTCCTGTATGACATTCAGGAAGTCCCTCCCCAAAGAGGGACCCTCCAATCTCACCATCATATCCACTTCACCACTCTCTTTCTTCACCCTGGGAAGAATAAAAACCAAGTTTTCCTCTGTAACATCTGCAAACACTTCTAGGAGAGAAATGGACCACCCAGGAGACCACCCACTGACCCCATGAAGTAGACCAAGGCCAACAGGGCAGCTCAGAGAGCTCAGGAATGGATTCAGAGGGCTTTGGGGTCCAGCCACTCACTGGGTGTGGTAGGCCACCACCAGACGACCTCCAGGATTTCCTTTCCAGCTACTCACACCTTTGTGGGGGTCCCTCTCTCCTTGGACCACGAGAGGTCCTTGTAGCCCATAGAATAAGGAAGTAGTGAAGGGGTGTTGCTTTCAAGATTAAGTAATAAACTGTGGTGTTTATTCTGGGTTCTCAGTAAGCTCTTTTGTCTACCATCTCTCTTAACCACTGTCTGTACAAGTCGCCATCTCTCCCAGCCACCATCTCCCCCAACCACCGTCTCTCTCAGTCACTGTCTCTCCCAGTCATTGTCTCTCCCAGCCACTGTCTCTCCCAGCCGCCATCTCTCTCAATCACTGTCTTTCCCAGTCACCATCTGACTCTCTGTCTCTTGTTCTGGAGAAAGCCAGCAGGAATGTCATGAGAAACCCCATGGAGAACACCTGAGACTTCTCAACCATGGCCACTTGAGTGAGCTGGGAAGTAAATTCAACCGCCCCTGCATGCCACAGCCAATAGATTAGCTGAGACTGCATGAGAGACCCTGTGCTGGAGCCTTCCAGTGAAACTGCTTCTATAATTCTGACTCTCAGGGAAAAAAAGTTAAGACTAGTCAAGTGCAGTAGTGAGAACAAGGAGCTTGATCTGTCACTGTGAACAATCAACTGAGATAACTCTCTACTTTTGGACCAAACCTCAGAAGTTGTGTGAGACACTGAGTGTTGTTTTAAGTGACTAAGTCTTGAGGGAGTTGTTACATAGCAGTAACACCAGGCAAAATCATAGCCTTCACCCAGAATCCACCACTGGTTGAGGACATAATATGTCAGGCACTGTGCTAAGTTCCATGTGCGTATATTTTCTTTCAATCTTCATATCTCAATGAAGGAAGATGCCACCCCAGGTTTACAGATGAGGAAACTGAGGCCTAGAAAGATAAAATAACTTGTTTGCAGTCATATACCTGGTGAGTGGTAACAATAAACTCAGTTGTCAAGACAAGAAACAAAAGAAACAAAGACGAAGAGCAGAAAATATCAGATAGGGGAACCCAGTTCAACGTTTCCAACCAGATAAAAGTAGGCATTGGGGGTATAAACAGTCACATTGAGGAAACTGTGTCCCCAGAAATGAGAGCAGAATGGTAGCAACATCTACAATAACAGAATTTTACATTCTGCATCTCACTCTTTTCCTTTTTTGAGTCAGAGTCTCACTCTGTCACCCCAGCTGGAGTGCAATGGCATGTCCACGGCTCACTGCAGCCTCGACCCTCCTGGGCTCAAGCAACCCTTCTGCCTCAGCCTCCTGAGTAGCTGAAACTGCAGGTATGCAACACCGTGCCTGGCACACTTTTTTCTTTCTTTTTTTTTTGTAGTGATGAGGTCTCACTATGTTGCCCAGAATACTTGCTCACACAAGTAGAGGTTGAGAAAATGCTACATAAACTTTTTCGGATGTACAATTTATTTTTGATATTTGAAATTATATTTCACCTCATCTGAGAGACCCAGGAGGGTCTCAAACTCCTGGGGGCTTAAGCGATCTTTCTGCCTCAGATTCCCAAAGTGCTGGAATGGTAGATGTGAGCCACCATGCCCAGCCCTCGCTTTTTACAAGAGCTTTTCTGGGATGGTTGTTTGTGCACAGGAAACCTGGGAGAGACTTACAAAATGGCATCCTCTTTCTGCTCTTTCTAGGGTCTCACACAGGGTCAGTATGCCATGGATGCTGAAGTCATTCTTGCTCAGGTCCAGGTAGGTCAGGCTTTGGTTGCTGAAGAGCATGGAAGTCACAACCTGACAGCAGATGGAGGTGAGCAGTCACACTTCCAGACTGCAAGATGGAAGTAGTGGCAGACACGTCACCATGGTCCTCATCCAAGAGCTCAGCCTGAAACCTGCCTATGTGGAGCTAATATCAGGGCTGGGTGTGGTGGGTCATGTCTGTCATTCTAGCACTTTGGGAGAGGCTGATGTGGGGAGATTGACTGAGCTCAGGATTTCCAGACCAGCCTGAGCAACATAGCCAGACCTCGTCTCTACAATAAATAAAAAATTAATGGACTGTGGTGGTACACACCTGTAATCCTGAGCCACAGTCATGGGTCAACAAAGATTTTTAAAAAGTAGACTCACACAAGTAGAGGCTGAGAAAATGCTACATGAACTTTTTCGGATGTACAATTTATTTTTGATATTTGAAATTATATTTCACCTCATCTGAGAGATAAATTAACATTTAAAACCCAAGATGAACTTTGCAGGCTAAAAGAACCATGACTGACAATGAATACTAAATTTCATGAGAGGAGTAAATCATTAACAAAAATGACTCCTGTCACCAAAACTAATCCTAGGAAGAAAACATTTAATATTAAATGATGATTTAAATGATCCTGATTTAAAATTCAGATTATACTAATGGAGAAGAGAAAATGTGAGTAGAAAGAGGCAAAATAGTTTCATTCTTCAATCACCAGAGAAGAAGTGTTTACAAGCCTTTTCCAAATACTTAATGTAGCCACACAAAGAATTAAACATAGGATAAAGTCTTTCATACCACTGACTAGTATACATGTTAGCAAAGAGACCACACAAGAGAAGAATTATGTATTTAAAAACCCTAACATAAAACTCTATTTCAGAAGACTAATCATCTCAGGTATCAATCTAAAATAGACAAACTTATCTGTTATTGAACTGGAAGAACATTTCCTAAAACAATCATTAAGCATTGTGCTCAGAGGAAAAATTATAATGCATGAAGCCTACATTAATGAGAGTGAAAGATTGCATATTGATAACCTAACATCATACCTCAAGGAACTACAAAAACATGAACAAACCAAATCCAGCAGAAGAAAAGAAACAGCGAAGATCAGAGCAGAACTAAATGAAATTGAAATTAAAAAACAATACAAAGGATCAATGATACAAAAAATCGTTCTTTGAAAAGATAACAAAATTGATACACCACAAGATAGATAAATTAAGAAATGAAGAGAAGATTCAAATTAGCTCAGTCAGAAATGAAAATGGAGACATTACAACTGATATTATAGAAATTCAGAAGGTCACCTGAGACAATTGTGAACACTTTTATGCAAACTAGACAATGTAGAGGAAATGGATATATTTTTGGAAACATACACCCCTCCCAAACTTGAATCAGGGAGAAATAGAAACCCCAAACAGAGCAATAATGAGTACTGAGATCAAAAAGAAGAAGATGTAATTAACACACCACACAATCCATTCATTTAAGGCACATAAACCACTGACTTTAGTCTATTTGTAAAGTTGTGCAATCATCATAATTTTAGAGTGTTTTTATCATTAAATTTTGGAATATTTTTATCAACCCAAAAGTCACTTCCCACTTCTCCCCAACCCACCCCAGGGGTAACACCACTGAGATTAAAACAGTAATTAGAAGTCTTCCAACAACAAAAAGTCCAGGACCTGATGAACTCACAGTTGATTTCTACCATATCTTCACAGAAGAATACGTACCAATTTTACTAAAGCTATTCCGTAAGACTGAAGAGGACAGAATCCTGCCTAACTCATCCACAAGGTCAGTATCACTCTGACACCAAAGCCAAGAAAAGACACAATAAGCAAAGAAAACTACAGACCAATATCCTTTATGAACACAGATGTGAAAATCCTCAGTAAAATATTAGCAAACCAAATTCAACAACACATAAAAATATAATACACCATGACCAAGTGGGTTTTATCCCAGGTAGGCAAGGATGGTTCAAGATATGTAAGTCAATAAACATTATCCGGAGGTTCCGGTAAGATGGTGATGGCATAGGGCCTCTTGTGGGATTCTCCGAATGTGAGTTCCCAAAAAGACTCTTACTTTTCTTCCCCATCCCCCAGCCCATCACCAGCCGTGCTGGTCTGAGGCCCAGGGACCTTCGGTCCCACGCAGGGCTGGATATTGCGGCCCCCTGCTGCTGCTGTTTCACCATATGTGATTCCCACCTGCGTGGAGTCTCGGGTCTCAGCTCCCTCCCTGGCTACATCGTCTCTCGCCCAGCACCCACACCAAGCTGCCAGTCACTCAGGGAGGCTCTGGGGCCCGCCCCTCAGAGACATTGGTCTCATCCTGGCTGAAGTACCCTGTGGGGGGCCCAGGGCCACTCTTGCTGCTCACCACCTACCCTTTGGAGCTTTGCAACTCTGGAGCTCTGGGCCCACCCTGGCTGAGGCACTCAGTGGGTGACCCCAAGCTTGGGAACCCAGACAAACGGAGAGAAACAGATCTGCAAAAGTGAAACTGCCTGGGCCATTCTCCAGGCAGAGATTTCCATTGCCCTGACCACCTATCAACAACCCCCACCTCGGTTCCTAAGGTAACGTCGCTAAACAGGAGACAAAGCCCCACCC
>NW_007255026.1:17670-18135 GCF_000164805.1 Carlito syrichta | reverse complement strand
TGTTCGGTCAAACCTTAGCAGCAGATCTTAAGTCTCTCTCACTTACCAAATCCACCCTTAGTCAGTATGTGGACGATCTCCTTCTGTGTAGCCCTTCCTTAGCTGATTCTCAAATGGACACTGCACTCACTCTTAACTTTCTAGCAGAAAAGGGATATCGGGTATTCCCTCAAAAAGTCCAACTGTCTGTCACACAAGTCACATATCTGGGGGTAACCATCTCACACCGACAAAAGGCCATAACAACGGACTGAAAAGCTCTAATCCAATCCCTAAATATACCCAAGACTAAAGAGGAAATCCAATCATTTTGGGGGCTGGCTGGATACTTTCAGGCGTGGATTCCCATCTTTGCCCTACTTGCAAAGCCACTCTATACTCTCATGAAGGGAGACCCCAGTGAGTCACTCCTAACACCCTCCTCCATCAAACAACCTTTTATTGCCCTTCAGCAAGCCCTCATAA
>NW_007255026.1:4713-16648 GCF_000164805.1 Carlito syrichta | reverse complement strand
CTGGACACTCCCTCTCACTCTACACTGACTCCAAATATGTTTTCCTCATTCTGCTCTCCCGCTCGGCCATATGGAAAGAAAGGGGGTTACTGACTACCAAAGGTTCAGCAGTAATTAAGGCTAAACTAATCTCCAACCTTCTCACTTCCTCTCTGCTTCCCACCAATATTGGCATTTCTCACTGCAAGGCCCACCAGTCCGACTCCTCACTCATAACTCAGGGAAACTCCAGGGCGGATAACACGGCCCGACAAGCAGCCTTGGGGTCCATCCCTAGCATGGCCCAACAAGCAGCCTCAGGGTCCATCCCCACCCTGGTCCAAGTCATACACCTCCCACTAATTCACCACCGCCAAACCTCCCCTCTATCTCCGACCTCATCCCATATCTACACTCAATCTTTCATACCAATCCCTCTGCTCTAATGTCTTTCCTAAAAAACTTCTTCACCCTCAACCCCCGCCATATGAAGCTTATTACCTCCCAATGTTCTATCTGCCAGTGAACTCATCCCCATACCCCCTTAAAACCAGGAACATTTCCCACGTATCAGGCCTGGGACCAGCTTCCGGGTATGGACTAGCAGGTTGACTTTACTGTCATGCCCTCAGTTCGCAACATCAAATACCTCCTCGTCTTGGTTGACACCTTTTCTGAATGGGTAGAGGCATACCCCACCACAAACAAACGAGCAGCAACTGTAGGGTCCATCCTTGCCAATCACATAATTCGTAGGTTTGGTGTCCCTTTATCTCTCCAGTCTGATAATGGACCCGAATTTACCTCACAAGTGGTACAATCCCTAACAACTGACCTCCACATTAACTGGCATTTCCATATCCCGTACTACCCACAATTGTCCGGAAAGGTTAAGCGAGCCAATTGCACCCTCAAAGACACTCTCACCAAATTATCCCTCAAACTCCATTGAGATTGGGTCTCCCTCCTCCCACTGGCCCTCTTCTGCATGCGAGTTCTCCCAAAAAAACCGTCCCAACTCTCGCCTTTTGAAGTGATGTATGGCCGTCCAGCGCTGCCCCCAGGAATCCCCACTGCAACCCCTCTGACACCCAATCACATACTTTACCCCCTCTTGTCCTTCCTTCATTCCCACATTTGGGAATATCAAAACCTCCTTTTACCTGTCTCGTCCAACGGTCAAATCCCACCTCCTCTTATTCCTGGACAATGGGTCTACTTTTCTGACCTGGAAACTAAAACTCACCTCAACCCAAAGTGGTCTGAACCTCTTCAAGTAGTTTTATCCACTCCCACGGCAGCAAAACTTACCACAGCCCAACATCAGGTTACCCCATGGATTCACATTTCCCGTCTTAAACCTGCCACCCCTCCTTCCTCACAATCCACCCATAATAAGGCTTGTCCACCCACCCACAGGTACACCTGCTCCCAGGTTCCAGACCAACCACTTAAACTTCGCCTGTCTCGACTCACCACTCATCCCAACCCAAATCCAACCCAACATCCTGGATACAGCACAAAAAACTTGTGACCCTTGGCCCCTCTCCTTTCTTGGCCTGATTGCCATTCTACTTACTATATTACTCACCTGCTCAGCACCCACAAACTGGCCGCCTGCAGCAAAAATTCTGTTAGCTACTACCTATCTCTTAATTGTCACAAGCTTTGATCTCATCACAGATGCCTCCCTTAAAGACCAAAATAACCCCTGGTTTTACCTCCAGTTACGGTTTAACCATATTCATATTAATAAGCCTAGCCAATAACTTTACAATATCATGGAGCATGGCTGATTGGACTTGCAACTGGTGCGTCTCTGCAGGAAAACCCAGACTCTAACAGTTGATCCCCAGTATGTGCTATTATCAAAAATTTTCGTGCCAACTAGGAACACAAAAATACTGGGCCGCAACAATGTTAAGAGACTTCCAAGCGGGCTGCCCAGGCAATAGGGGCACAGTCCGCTGCTGGGAGCAAGACCCCCCACCAAAACCCCAAAACAAAATACCCCCTTGCCCTGCTGAATGTTCATCCGTCCATTCTTTTGTCCAGGCATCTTGCTACGAGCAAGCCTCGGTCTGCCTCAGACCAACCAAACAGCAGGTCTGAATGGGACAAAGCCTGGGACAACATTCTGGGTATTCTTGTCCCGGGAAACAGGGAGAAAAAATCTGCTGGAACCTCAGACCTCCTGTGGGGAGATCAGATGGGGAAGGGGCGCAAGATTATGCTGAACAGCAAAACACTAAGCGGGTCATGGAAGAGCTCATTCAACATTTCAATGGGCCGGTCTTGGTGCACCCCAACCTTCCAAAGCCCCGGGGCCCTCATCAGACAGATCCGGAACTTCTTCCTGTCCTTAGCCAAACCCATACCCTGCTTAACCTCACTAACCCCGACCTAGCAAAGGACTGCTGGCTATGCCTCAAGTCCGGTCAATCCTGGGTCTCCCCTGTCCTGGTCGCTGGAAATTGGACTCTCCCTAGACCTCCAACCCAATGTACACCTTCACTACCACGTTTTAACATCCCTCTCCCACATGACTTGCCTGCGGCCCAGTGTATAACACGAAACAGCACTCTGGGGGTCAGATGGCCCCCCCCACCTCTGCACACAATCACTTGTGGTTCAATCAAATAACACCCTCTGCCCCCCATTTAACGGGACTGCCTTCCTATGTGCCACTACCATCTACCTGGTCTTGCCCCCCAACTGGTTGGGGTCCTGCATTCTTGTCATCCTCCTCCCTGCCATTGTAATAGCACCCGGTAACCTAAGCCTGCCTGTCCCTTTAGTGGGCTCCTCAACATCACGAGTAAGACGGGCAGTTGAGCTCATACCTCTGCTGGTGGGGCTGGGTATCACCGTGGCCATGGGAACGGGGGCAGCAGGGCTGGGGTCCTCACTTCACTTCTACAAGCAGCTCTCCTCCCAACTGATCAAGGACATACAACAGGTGGCAGACACGGTACTAGACTTACAAACACAACTAGACTCCCTGGCTGACATGGTCCTCCAAAGTCGACGGGGACTAGACCTACTAACAGCAAAAGAGGGAGGAATATGCCTGTTTCTTAAGGAGGAATGTTGCTTCTATGCCAATAAATCAGGAATAGTCAAGGACAGAATTAAACAACTATAAGAAAATCTCCAAAAATGAAGAGAAGACCTGATTGGAGGCCCATTCTCAGGGTGGTGGCAACCCCAGCTCCTAACGTGGCTTCTTCCTGTTCTAACTCCACTAATTGTTATATTTATCCTCTTGTCAGTGGCTCCATGTGTTTTTAGGTTTCTCCAACAGCACCTGGAAGAGCTCTCTCGAATAACGGTCAACCAATTACTATTACAGTCATATTCGCCCCTTCCATCCGAACCACCTCCGACTCCATACCAGCCTTAATTACTTAACAACTATCAACCCGTTACAATAAAATCCAGAGTTATAATAGCCCATAACAACCCAGTTTTTATCTAATTTTTTCTTTTAGATATGTTCTCTTCCGGGTTCTCTATCTACCTCCACAGTCTACTCCAAGACAGCTGGTTATTACCGCCCTCGTGCCCGCTGGAGGAGTGGCCGGAACAAGTCACCATTCTACATCTACAAGGGACTTTTATAGAATTTCGCCTTCAGAAATCTTCACCTTCAGCGCTTATCTCTGGGTCCTGTTCTGGCTGGTTCTGTGACCTTCCCCCACCTCACCCCACAACGCCCACATCCAGCAGGAAGCAGCCAGAAAGAATAATGACGCCCCTCTCCCAAATAAGCAGAAAAGGTGGGAATGAAAGGCACAGGGAACAGTCAGAAGAGAGTCTCCCGAGATGGCGCTAAAACACCATATGGAACCAAACAAAGACAACAAAGGCCCTAAACTCCTGCTCTTCCCGCGCACACGAAACTTAAACCTCTACACAAATATTATCTCCCTATAGGAATACTACCTCATAGCTCCCTCCAATAAAGACCCTAAGCTGGCACTGCCAGGCTCCGATAGAGCACTGCCGCCCCCTCCCAAACCAATAAATACAGACCTCTCTCGCCCTCACTCTCTCACTCCCCCTTCCCTACCAGGTGATTACAGACCTGCTTCCCTCTCTCTGTAGCTGCTGCTCTAACAAATCTCTTGGCCTCAAAGGGTATTGAGTCTCACTGGTGCCATCCTCCTTCAATGTATGTGTGTGTGTAATCATTATTGTCCTCTTCTTCTTTAACAAGACTAATTAGAGGCAAAATTGTGACGTTGACTGGAGTTTATCCCTGGGGCTTCCTGGGCTCCATTTTGACTCCCCACTCCCCATGCCAGAGTATTGGGCCGTCTCCATCATGTGCTAAGTGTGGTGTTGAAATCTGTGGGCTAGCGGCGAAACAGTCCTGCCTTCATGAAGTTTACGATTCAGAGCAGATTCAGGGCTAACCATGTAACTACAGTAACTATGTAGATAATTAATTGACTGGATTGTGATGAGTGTCCGGAAGCACATAACCAGGAGATCAAGCCAGGTCCGCAGGGTCAGGAAAGACTTCCCTGAAGAAGGAATTTAATCTGCAACCTGGTGGGTGAACAGGAGTTAGGCAGGGCCAGGTGAGTTTCCAGATGAGACTCTGATGGTGGGAGGTTGGGCATAGGTCATGCCACGTGTGAAGATCTGGGGGAGGAGAGATATGGGCGTGTGAGAGAAACAGATAAACCTAGATGACCTCTTGTGGTGCCAAGAGCAGGAAGAAAAGTGGGAGAGATGCAGATGGGGAGGTGGCAGGGGACAACTAGCCTAAAAGCAAGGGCCAGCCACCAAAGGACATGAGGCAGAATGATGGGGTCATCTCTCTCATTTGATTTCTAGAAACTGGTTTCGTACTTAAGACATCATGGGTGGCCAGGTAAACACTGGAGAAAGGAAAGGTGAAAGAAAAAATTAGAAAGAGCCGGGCACACTCATTCATTTAGTTTACTCAGTTATATCTTATGCAACAGATGGCATTTCAATCATCTGAAACTGGAAACGTACCCATTCAAAGAAATCATTTGCTGGATGAAATCATCGTTGTGATTATCACTACTATCATCCGTTATTAGTCAAAAAAGTATTTTCTCTTAAAAAGGTAACAAGATACATCTGTTATTAGAAAATTTTATTATAAAACTTCACGTGAGAACATTCTGAATTTTCTGTGCCCAAGATTTGGGAGTCACTTTACTTTTCACAACTTGCCATATCTGAAAATTTATGTCTCTCTCCTGATGAGAGATATAAAACTCAACAGCAACTTTACTACTAATGATGGGAGATATTGGTTTTTATTTGTGGCCATTGCTCTTTAATGACCTAAATAGTTTTAGCACTTTTCCTGGCCTAGACAAAGAAATATTGATTTTTCTCTTTTATTTATTTATTTATTTATTTTTCTTGCTAGTGAAATCTTAGCAATAAGGAGTGACTCAGCTAGCCTGACTATTTTCGTATCTTTGTTCCCATGGTTCAGCTGGGATTCTGCATGAGTATACGAAAATCTTAAGAATGAAATTCCCTCCTTGTTGGCAATGCTATCCCAAAGGTGATCTGCTTCTGTTTGGAGCTCAGAGAAGTCCTGTCCTGCTGTTTTATGCAATGTTTTATTGGCAAGATAAAAAATATGATCAAGACTCATTTAACTAAGTAGAAAATACCTCCTCAAATGGAAAGAACTGGGAGAGAGATAGAGGGGGTGACTATACTTACAAACTGAATAAAGAGACACTTAGAATGCAGATGTTTCTTAGGATCTGGGAAAACACTGAAGATGCAAAAAAAGGAAGTGGAGAGGAAACTGACCCCAGGTCCTCGACATCTTTCTCCAAAGGTGCCCAACTTCCCCAGTCACGCTGAGCTGAGTTCCCCCGCAGATGGGGACGGTGTTTCCTCGTATTCCCAGGACTCAGGAGTATCTACTCCATGGTAGATGGTTAGCAAATGCATGCTGAAAAACATGGATAGAAGAAAGGATGGCTGGATAAGTCAACAAGACCAAACCAGTACATTTGGCTGCTGCACACTGGCAAGGGGACAAATAACCTCCATCCTGAAATTACTTGACCACTGTGCGAGGATGTGGTCCACAGGGCTGGTCGGGACACACTGGGACCAATACGGAGAGGGTCGGGGGCAGGGATCTGGGGGGAGGTCAGGAGATGGCAAATGACGCCAGCAGGTCTGTCACCTGTTTATGCAAACGAAGTTGTGTTAGAACACAGCCACCCTTCTTCTTTTACGTGTGGTCTGTGCTCCTGTCTGCTACAACGGTGGAGTTAGGTGGCTGCAGCAGAGACCATATGATCACAGGCCTGAAATACTTGTTCACTGGAGCCTTATCAAAAAAGTCTGCCCACCCCTATTTTAGGTCAAAGGCAGTAAGAGGCTCAGGCCAAGATCTAAATGGACATGATCTGGAATCATGGTGGTCTCAAGAGAGGCAGAGATGTGACGCTGGCATGTTAGAATTAGAAGGGGCTCCGGAGTTCACTGGGCCAGCTTCCTTAGTTGTAGAAAAAAAAAAAGGCTTTGGCCCAGAGAGGGAAAGCAACTTGCTCAAGGCCCCATCAGTTACTGGGAGCTTCAGGGCTGGCAGAGACCAGGTGGGCCAATGGGCATGGACTGTAGCCAGATGCTCGAGGTCTAGGTTGAATCTGTTCCCTGATGTGGCAGAGATAGAATTCCCAGGATCACCTCACATCTTGGGGTTCAGGGACAAACGTGTTTCTCTTCTTCTTTAAGCAAAAAGGCAACACCTGGGTGAAGAATGGGAGAAATGACTTCTTAATTTCCTTTTTTTGCTTTTTGTATATATGGTTGATTTTTCCATCAAATGTGAGGGCCAGCACCACCCCACCCAAAATTCACTTGGCAAGAAACTTGAAAGACTCAGAAGTACTTGGTAAGTGGATGTCCTACTTTTTTTTTCCCCCCCTTATCCAAGAAGCTTCATGGAGGAAGAGTTTTGACAGGCTCCCATTAAGCATTCTGTCAATAGGTAATGCCTACTCCCAAGCCAACACCCAAACATAACATTTCTGGATAAATAATTAAATAAAGACAAATGCCTACTGGGCCTTGGAGCCTCTCCAGTGCAGCACATGTGGAAGCCAAACAAGTTTCTCAAACTCCACAGAGGCTTACAGTTCTGAAAGGTTAAACAAATCCCTGTAGCACACAGCAAAGCTTTACTAATCACAGTCTAGAAAAACACGCCTCTGTGAGTGTGCTGAACACTGTTGGCTGAACGAGTGGCCTCCATGCCCCACACTCACGGGCCAAGGGTTCACTGAAGAACTGGATGGTGAGTAATAGGTTCCAACCTCTGCAAAAGGGTGACCCTGGAAGAAGAGATGGAGGAGCTTATCAGATCCTCTTCTTGTTCTGGAGGTAAGGGGACGGAGGGACAGAGAGGGACAGTGATTGCTGTGAGTCATAAAGCAGGGGCCGTTACAACATGCCACACACAACAGCCTACCATCATGCCTAGTACGTAATAAGTCCTCAAAAAATGTCTGCAGAAAGAAAGAGTGAATGACCGAACAAATTCAACAGCCACACTCTCTGAATGTCTGTAGCTTCCTGACACTGTTTTAGAATCTGGGGACACAGTGTTGAACAAGACCGACAAGGTCCCTGCTCTCATAGGTGTGTGTGTGTGTGTGTGTGTGTGTGTGTGTGTGTGTCTGTGTGTGTCGTAGTAGTAGTAGTAGCAGTAATAGGATGATGGAGGATATATGATGGAGCTAGAGAAATAATCACAATGACTAGTGTTTAGTGAACATTCACAATGTACCAGATACCATGCTAAGCACTCCATGTAAACCAACTCTTTTAGGTCTCTAATAACACATGAGGGAGGTACTCCTATACCCTCTGTCTTATAAATAAAAAGAAACAAGCACAGAGAGGTTAAACAGCTCACCCAAGATCACACAGCTGTAAGCAACAGGGCCAGGATTTAAACCCAGGCAGCTTGAATCCAGAGCCTAGACTCTTATCCAATGACAAAGGGGGACAAATGTGATTTTTTTTTGAGTAAATAGATGAGTGAATGAACACAATTCTTCATTTGTGAATATTTCATAGGAAAGCAAACACCTTTTGTAAAATTGGATTTTTTGTAGTTACTTGTTTATGAGCAAACCATAAGAAATTCTGTCCATGGAGCTCTTTCTAAATCTTATTTGATGAAAACTTAGACACATGTACAAGGTTTGAGTTTGTATGTGCAAACTTCTTTCTTCAGGTGACTATTTCCAGGCTATAAATGTAGATACCAGGAAGATAGCTAATATTTAGTGAACCTCACCATACATCAGGTACTAATGTTTGATATATTTTAACTCATTTAATACTCATGTCCACCCTAGGCAGCAGGTGCTACTTTCATTCTAACTTTAGAGATAAGACCACTGAGGCCCAGTAAGCTTAATTACCTTTCCCCATGTGGAGTCAGTAAATGTCAGAGCTGGGATCTGAACAAGGCAGTCCTGTTTCAGATGCTGGGTGGAACGCCCCCATGTCTCTGTCTAAGGTCAGTTGTTCTCAGTCTGGCTGCATGTTGCCTTTACCTGGGGAGGTTTAAAAAATGCTGATGCCTGGGCCCCCTCACAATTAAACTAGACTCTCTAGGAATGCAACTTCAGTATTAGTTTTCAAAAATTATTTATTTATTTCAATTTGCAAGTAAAAATTGCATATATCTTGCAAATGGCATAGGTGCTATGCAACATGGTGTTTTGACATATGTATGAGGGGCGACCCAAGAGAACCCAGAATTTATTTATTAAAAACTGTGTATTTATTCTTATATGTTTAAACTTGTCACCTTCAAAGTGCTTTCCATTTGACTTAATACACCTATTGAGATGCTTTTTCCACTGCTCAAAACAGTTTTTGAGCTCATTCATTTTCATGCCTTTTAGTGCTTCTGTCGTTTTTTTGTTTCACCTCTTCCACATTGGCAAAACGTTCCCCTTTGAGGACTTTTTTTATCCAGGGAAACAAAAAGAAGTCGCTCAGGCCGAGACTGACTGAATAAGGAGAGTGGGCCATGAGGGTCCTGCGTTTTTGGTAGAAAATTGCTGATCACTCAGTGTGATGTGGGCAGGAGCGCTCATAAGTCACACATCATGACATGTGCAAACACATTGAAAGAATCTAAAAAAAAAAACTCAGCGAAGTTGAACGTAGCCTCTCACAGCAATGCTAGCTGGTACACTGATGCCAGTGGGTTCCTGGAACACTGACTTAGCAGGGGAAGCCTGTACTACAAGGGGTTTGACCTTCAAAAGATAATTCCAGGTTTTTTGGGGACCCCTCATACATTCATTATGGAAAGGCTAAATCAAGCTAATTAACATATGTATTACCTCATATACTTACCTTTATTTGTGGCAAAACACTTAATCTACTCTCTAAGCAATTTTCAAATATGCAATATATTGTTATTAACTGTATTCTCCATGATGTGTAACAGGTCTCCTCTTGAACTTGCTCCTCTTGTCTAACTGAAATTTTGTCCTTTGGTTATTAGGACATACAAAAAATGCACCTTGGAAATTTCCTTCTGAATTCTGATGCAGTGAAAGCTTAAAAATACTGATTTAGGGAATTGACTGCAATAAACTTGAACCCCTCTCTGTTTTGAGCTTTCTACCCAAAGCCACCATCACAACAATCTTCACCCTCCCAATGACATATGTCCTGTGGCTCTCAATGACTGTCTCTGGCTCATGATGGCAATGTTGGCTCTCTTCCAAGTTTCTATGCTGCCCTGGAATTTTAGACTTTTCTGAGCTCCTGGGTCCTCTTCACTCTACCTGTAGGGAAAAACACGTGGAAGTATGTGTGCTATACCCAAATCATTCTTAAGAACGTCTCTCCTTTATGGTACCAGGAACTGTACCAGGCACTTAACTTACTTTGTCATCAGTCTTCATAGCTGGTGTTTCAGGGCAGTACAACCACTAGAACCCTTCTTCTCCCTGAATTCTAAGCCAGTTGAGAAAGGCAAAGGAGTCAAGCAGATGGAAATCAAACATTAGCTTTCTTACATATAAAAGTTACTGGAGAACACGGTAGGTAGGCGGCATCAGTGAGCTTCTGTATACTATGCCCAGAGTTAGAGTTTGAGCACAAGGTTAGCCAGTGGACAGACACACATGAATCTGGAAGAGAGGCTGCTGGTATTACAATGCATGTTAACAAAGCACTGTGTGATGTACTACTATCCAGCACCACCACCATGCTTGATTATTATTATTCTTAACTTGAGTTGGAGTCTCACTCTGTGGCCCAGGCTGGAGTGCAGTGGCATGCTCATGGTCACTCCAGCATTGACCTGCTGGGCTCTGGCCATCCTTCCACCTCAGCCTTGCAAGTAGCTGGAACCACAGACACGTGCTACCATGCCGGGCTAATTTTTGATTGATTGTAGAGACGAGGTCTCGCCAAGTTGCCTGGGCTGGTCTCGAACCTGCAGGCTCAGGCCATCCATTCACCTCGGCCTCCCAAAGTGCTGGGATGACAGACTGAGCCACTGAGCCTGGCCATGCTTGGTTATTATTAAGGCTATGATGCTCCAACTATGCACAAAGCCATTTACAAATTTCTCTCAATTTACACGGATCCAATATTGGCAACATTTCCCCATACCAATCCCCCAGAAAAGTGAAAGAGAAGAGGTTTTATGGCATTTCCATCTTTTCTACTGTACTTATGGGCGCCATATGCAAGACACATGTGAAAGGCATAGCTACAGCACGCCCCAAGTGGGCATTGCAAGCCATTTGCATCAGGTGTTCCCGTTACAGTAGCTGCAGACACGTAAAATGTTTATGACTGCTATATTGCCATTGCTTTCATTCTACTGAGCATCTGGTCTTGTGCTGAAAAGAGTGGGAGCGTGTTGATGTTTTCTCTGGAACTCCAGTTTTTTTACTTCAATAGTCGCTGGCTGTCCTTGGCTTTCTACCCTGGCCAGTCCTGGAGTCTATACAGAATAAGCTTGATGTTAGCTGAACAAAAAGAATTCATGCAAAGGCTGCCTTTGCTTAAAACAAACAACTGAACAAACAAAACCAGGCCTTTCCAATGCTTAAGTAGCCACTTTTCAAAGGGAGGCCCATAGAGTTTTCCCAGGTCTACTAAGGAGATGATTGCCCCCCATACCAGTCCACTGCCTCCCGCCTGAGCCACCATGCACACCGTCAGCCCTGTTGTTGGTGCCTTCACCTCTAGTCATCTGTCTGATGGTCAACCAGAGGCCTTAAGCTGACATCCCCGTATGTTAGGTTAAATAACAAAATAAGTTTAAGTTTAAATACAGTAATAGGTGATCATACATTTAGTGTATTAGAAGATTGTCTGGACTTAGACTGAACAGAATGGGAGGACTGGTTGTCACTTACCAGCTTTGGTCACATCATCTGACCTCTTGGTCTGTTCTATAAAATGCAGACAGTTCTTGAAGTGGTTAAGAGGTGGGCTTTGGAGTGAATCAGACATGGGTGTGAACCTCAGCTCTGCCATTTATCAGTTCTATGACCTCAGGCAACTTACAGATTCATTCTATGGCTCTGATTATTCATCTACAAAAGAGGGACTTCTTATATAGGATGACTGTGAGATCAAGTATGGTGTTCATAAATCTTTCAGCAGGTTGTCTAGCCCATGGTAGGTGTTCCCTAAGAAGCACCTATCACCCTGGTCCAGATGGCTTTCCAGCAGAATTCTACAAGACATTCAAGAAGGAGCTGATACCAATCCTACTGAAGGTATTCCAGGCGATTGAAAAAGATGGAACTCTCCCCAAATCATTTTACGAAGCCAACATCACATTGATACCCAAGCCAGGTAAAGATCCAACAAAGAAAGAGAACTACAGGCCAATATCTTTGATGAACATAGATGCTAAAATTCTCAACAAGATCCTAGCAAA
>NW_007255026.1:2713-3563 GCF_000164805.1 Carlito syrichta | reverse complement strand
CACCAATTCCTGTACAAAACCCGAAACCCACAGGACTTAAGACAGAAGATAGACAAATGGGACCTTATTAAACTGACAAGCTTCTGCAAAGCCAAAGAAACCATCAAGAGAGCAGGGAGACAGCCTACAGACTGGGAAAAAGTATTTGCCAACTCTAGGTCTGACAAAGGCTTAACATCCTGGATCTACAAGGAACTGAAACGTACTGAAAAGAAGAAAACAAACAACCCATTATAAAATGGGCAAAAGATATGAACAGACACTTCACAAAAGAAGACATTCGAGCAGCCAACAAACACATGAAGAAATGCTCAACCTCACTAATCATCAGGGAGATGCAAATCAAAACCACACTGAGATACCACCTAACTCCAGTCAGAATGGCAATTATCAACAACTCAAAAAATAACAGCTGCTGGAGAGGGTGTGGTGAAAAGGGAACACTTCTACACTGTTGGTGGGAGTGTAAACTAGTGCAACCTCTGTGGAAAGCAGTGTGGCGATTCCTAAAAGCTCTAAAAATTGACCTTCCATATGACCCTGCAATCCCCCTACTGGGAATATACCCTGAAGAACACAAATCACTCTATAAAAAAGATACCTGCACACGTATGTTTATCGCAGCATTGTTCACAATAGCAAGAACCTGGAAACAACCATGCTGCCCATCAAAAGAGGACTGGATTAAAAAAATGTGGTACATATACACGATGGAATACTACGCAGCCATAAAAAAGAACATAATCATGAATTTCGCTGCAGCCTGGATGGAACTAGAGTCTGTAATACTGAGTGACCTCTCACAGAAACAAAGATCCGAATATCACATGTTCTCACTCATATAATGGAC
>NW_007255026.1:0-1566 GCF_000164805.1 Carlito syrichta | reverse complement strand
AGGAATTGAATGGAATGGAGAGAAATCTAATACAATGGAGAGGAATTGAATTGAATGGAAATTAAAGGAATGGAATAGAGAGGAATGGAATGGAACTGAATGTAGCAGAATTGAATGAAATGGAACGTAATGAAATGAAATGGAGACGAATTGTGGGGAAAGGAATGAATAAAATGGAGAAGAATGGAATTGAATGAAGAGAAATGAAATGGAGAGGAATGGACTGAAATGAAATGGAGAGGATCTGAATACAGAAGAACGGAATGGAGAGGAATGGAATGGAATTGAGGGAAATGGAGAGGAATGGATTGGAATGGAATGGAGATGGATGGAATGGAGAGGAATTGAATGGAATGGAGAGAAATCTAATACAATGGAGAGGAATTGAATTGAATGGAATGGAAAGGAATGGAATAGAGAGGAATTGGAAGGGAACTGAATGTAGCAGAATGGAATGAAAAGGAATGTAATGAAATGGAATGGAGAAGAATAGTGGGGAAAGGAATGGAATGGAGAGAAATGGAATGGAATGGAGAGGAATGTAATGAAATGGAATGGAGTGGATTGGAATACAGAAAAAGGGAATGGAGAGGAATGGAATGGAATTGAGAGGAATGGAATGGAGAGGAATGCATTGGAATGGAAAGGAGATGAATGGATGGGGAGGAATGGAATGGAATGGAGAGAAATGGGCTGCAGAGGAATGGAGTGAAATCGAATGGAGATGAATGGAAAGGTGTGGAATAGTATGAATTTGAATGGAACGGAGAGGAATGGAATGGAATAGAATGGATCGAATTGTAAGGCAATGGAATGGTTAGAAAAGAATGGAATAGAATGGAGAGAAACGGAATGGAATGAAGAGGAATTGATGGAATGAATTGGAGTCGGGAGGAATGGAATGGAATGGAATGGAAAGGAATTAAAAGGAATGGAGAGGAACAGAATGGAGAGGAATGGAATGAAATAGAAGGAGAGCATTGAAATGGAGAGGAATGGATGAAGAGGAATGGTAAGGAATGGAAAGTAATGGAATGGAGTGGAATCGAATACAGTGGAATGGAGTGTAATGGAGAGGAATGGAATGGAGAGAAATGGAGTGGAATGGAATGGACTGGCATGTAGTGGAGTGGAATGGAATGGAATGGAGAAGAATGGAATGGAAGGGAATGGAGTGGAATGGAATGGAGAGGAATGGAATGGAATGGAATTGACTGGATTGGGTGACAATGGAATGGAATGGAAAGGAATGGAATGGAATGGAGAGGAATGGAATATAAATGATTGGCGTCAGGAGGAATGGAATGGAATGGCTTGGAATGGAATGGAAGGAAAATGAAAAGAATGGAGAGGAACGGAATGGAGTGGAATGGAATGGACAGGATTGGAATGGAGAGGAATGCAAAGGAATGGAGAGGAATGGAATGGAGTTGAATGGAATGGAATGGAATGGAGAGGAAATGAATGGAGTGGTGTAGCATGGAATGTAATTGAAAGGGGAGGAGTGAATGGAATGGAATGAAATGGACTAGAGGAAAATGAAATGGAATGGAATGAAATGGAGAG
>NW_007255025.1:2626-3316 GCF_000164805.1 Carlito syrichta | reverse complement strand
AACTCACCAAACTCAAGATAAGATAAATGCAAAAAAGATCTAACACCAGATACATCACTGTAAAAGAGGTTTATGTCAAAGATAATGAGATTATCAATAACAAAAAGAGAAAAAGGACTCATCATTTACAAGAGAATCCAATGAGATTAACATCCGACTTTTCAGTTTTCAGTAGAAATAATAGAAGGTGGTAATATTTACACAAAAAGCAAAGAGCACAGGTAAAGGTAATTATATAATTATAAAAGACAATATAAGTGCATATCGTTCTCCTTCTTTGAACTGATTGAAAAAGCAGTTATACCATTTTGTGTGTGTGTGTGTGTGTGTGTGTGTGTGTTCTATTTGTGGACCTATAACACATAGAAAGTTAATATATGTGTAAGATATATGTGTAATAGCACAAAGTTAAGTGAGAGCAAAGCTATATTGAGCTGAGAAAACAACTACAGATGGTGAAGTAATGATTATAAGAATTATTTGGTTTGTAACAAGAAGACATAATACTTTTTTAAAAAAACACTGAAAGGGGGAAAATAGAATAAAATTATATAAAAGTAGTATCTCTATATATCATGGATATTAAGCTAGTATGAATCTGAAACTGATCTGATAAGTTAAGAAGAATATGGTGAAAACTAGAGGAACCACTAAAAGATAATTTTAAAATACAGCATAAAATCATTAAAA
>NW_007255025.1:0-1931 GCF_000164805.1 Carlito syrichta | reverse complement strand
CACATGTGAATGTACTAAAAGTCATTGAATTGTACAATTCATGCTTTATTTTATTTTTTAAATTGACAGATAATGTTATGTATTTATCATGAACAACAAGTTTTAAAGTATATATACATTGTAGAATGGAAAAAGCTAGCCAATTAACAAATGAATTGCCTCAAATAGTTATTTTGTGATGATACCACAAACATCCACTCTCCTTATGTTTTTAAAGAATACAATATATTGTCATTGACCATAGTCATTTTGCTATACACTATATTGCCTAAAATTAATTTGTTTTATCTAATGGTAATTATGCATTTTCTGACAAATGTCTTCCCATTACTTACCTCCTAACCACCCTAACCTCTGACAACCACCACTATAGTTCTACCTCTACTTTGATGAGATCAAATTGTGTAGATTTGCATATGAGTGAGATCATGCAGTATTGGTCTTTCTGTTCCTGGCTTATTTCATTGAACATAGTGTCCATCAAGTTTATCCACGTTGTCACAAACTACAGAATTTTATTATTGTTTGTGGTTGAATGGTGTTCAATTATTTATACATACAGGTTTTTTATCCATTTATCTATTGATGGATTCTTACATTGGTGTCATAATCTTGGCTTTTGTACAAGTGCTACAATAGACATGGAATATATATATATATATATGTATCTGTGACATATTGACTTTATTTTTTGAGGGTAAATACCCAATAGTGGGATTGTGGGATCACTTGGTAGTTTTAGTTTTCATTTTTTGAGGAACTTTCATACTATTTTTCATAATGGATGTGCTAGTTCACATTTCCAGCAACAGTATAAAAAAGTTTCCTTTCCTCCACATTCTTGTTAACAAATGTTGTCTTTTGATCTTTGATAATGGTCATTCTACCTGGGGAGAAGTGACTTCTCATTTTAATTTTGTTTTAAATTTTCTGATGATTAGTAATATTGAACATGTTTTTGTATATCTGTTGATACAAATGTGTAGGTCTTCTTTTGAGAAATGTCTATTGAAGTCTTTTGTCTTTTAAAAATAGGGTTATATATTTATTACTATTGAGTTGTTTTGAGTTTCTTATATATTTTGAATGTCAGAGGTATAGTTTGCAAATATTTTCTCCTGTTCCATAGTCTGTCTTTTCACTCTTTAATAGTTTCCTCTGCTGTGCCAAAGTATTTTGGTTTGAAGTAATATCACTTGTAAATTTTTACAATTTTTGTGTTGTTATTTATGCTGTTATTATGTTATCCCTATGTGTCTTCACGTTATCTTCCTTCTTTGGGTATCTGCATTCAAATTTCTTTTTTTCACAAGAACACCAGTCATATTAGATTATAGTCCACCATAATTACCTCACTTTAAATTGGTTAATCTGCAAAGACCCTGTTTCCAAATAAGGTCACACTCTGAAGTACAGGAAAATAGCATTTCAACATATTTTTTCTTGAAGGGAGAAAAAAAATGTAGGCCATAACAAATGTAAAAAGTAAAATGTGAAGCTTTTAAATGATGTGAGAATGTATAATTATGACACAGGGATAAGATAAAATTTCAAAACCAAGACACACAGATGCACACACTTCACAGTTTTGTGTGTTTATTTGGGAATAATCCTTTCAAAAAATGTAGACAAAACAGAATTGGGCAGACAGACCCTTCATACCATAATGGAAATCTGGTAAAATCTAGCTGCATAACAGAAAGCTCAGAAACACAAATGATTTTTAAGTTGGGTCTTGCAATGGGAAAAATGTCTAGAGTCTTGTGCCACCACCATACATTGATCTGGGCCTACCCCAAGAGGAGCAAGACCTTAGCTCATACACTGGGGTGGAGCCTGAAAAAGCTTGCAGCTGCAGCTGGGGTGAGAATCCTTTGTTGAAGTTTGTTGGAGTAGAACATCTTTGCGTTTGCCAACAAGAGTGAAATAGA
>NW_007255024.1:3697-4597 GCF_000164805.1 Carlito syrichta | reverse complement strand
TCAGTGTATCTTGTAGTACAAGTCCCTTAAGTTCCTCGGGACAATTAAGGCCAGTTTCCCAGAATAAATGTATCATATTGCCGAATTTCGATGTAACTTTAAGCTTAAGATGGACTTGGTAATAGTTAAATTTCCATTTGTACTTTATTTGTAGAGGGGCCGAGGGTTTTGCAGTTGCCAAATATTAGGTATGAATTATTAAAATGTAACCAGGATCCTGGATTCCAAGTGCCTTGAAACATCTAGGCATATGCATTTTTGTACATAGAGTTTTGGAATCCACATGGACAGGGAAATTCAGGGCATCTTGCTGAGAACGGAAAGGGATTCCTGTTATTGGATTTCTCAATCGCCTAAATCTACAAAGTCTGTTGATAAGGTTTAGTCAGCAATCTGGGCTTCTATGCCGCCAATTTTTGTGTGTCTTTTGAAAAGGGTTCAGGAATCTTGGGTTTCAATTCCTCAACAACTTTATGGGTGTCTTTCTATTGATATCCAAGCAACTGGAATTCTAGGTCACCAGGAAATATCTTGGCGTCTTGCTGAGAATGAAGCAGGAATTTCAGAAATGGGAATCCTCATATACAGAACACTTCAGGACCTGTTGCTACGGAAGAATAAGGAATCTTGGTTACACTAGGCCTCCATCCCAAAAACCCACACACCATCTTGATAAGAGATAACCACCATTCAGGTTTTGGGAGTAGGAATATGGATAATGGGAGTCCTCATATACAAGAAACTGTACTGTCTATTGCTAAAGGAGAATAAGGAATCTGGTTTATACGTGTCCTCCATCCCAATAAAACTTCAGTGTTTCTTGCTAAGGGCTAAACACGAATTTGGGATTAGAAGCATAAACTAGGGAAATGAAATGCTCATATACAGACAAATGCACGA
>NW_007255024.1:0-2428 GCF_000164805.1 Carlito syrichta | reverse complement strand
GTTTGGAATATTCCACATTTTGGGGAGGTCGTGTGAAGGAGAACCAGGAATGTTGGATTCCAGTTCCCAAAGAACATTATGGACGTCTTTATCTTGATATCCAAAAACCTGGAATTCTCGATCACCAGGAAATGTCTCGTGATCCCGCAGAGTGAAGAAGGAAGCTGCGTAATGAAGGTCATCATATACAGGAAAGTACACCTCATATTGCTAAGGAAGTATAAGGAATCTTCCTTATATGAGTCCTCAATCCCAAAAACTACAAGCCATCTTCCTAAGACATAACCACAAATCAGGTTTTTGAAGTAGGAATCAGGGTAATGGGAGTCTTCACATAAAGGAAACTTCATAGCCTATTGCTAAGTAAGAATAAGGAATCTACGTTACTTGGGTCATCAATCCCAAAACAGCTTAATGTCAACTTGCTATGGGCTAAACATGAATCATGTTGTTTTCGACCATGAATCTGGAAAACGGAGTCAATATTGACAGATAACTACATGACCTTTGCTAAAAACAAATAAGGAATCTGGGTTACACGAGTCCTCAATCCCAAAATTCTACAGAGCACCTTGGAAATTTCTAAAAAGTATCAGAGTTTCGAAGCAGGAAATATCTAATTAGAGTGCTAATATACAGGAAAATACACAGCCCCTTGCCAAGGAAGAAAAATAATCGGGTTTACAGCAGTCCTCAGTCCTTAAAATCACAGGCCATCTGCTCTGGGCTAAACAAGAAACAGGGTTTAGAAGCTGGAACATAGGTAATAGCAGTCCTCATATGCAGAATCTACACTATCTCTAGCAAAGGAGAACTAAGAAAATACTTTTACACCGTTCCTCCGTCACAATATCTACATGACAACATGCTAATGGCAAAACATGGATCAGGGTTTCCAAACAAGATTCTGCGGAAAGGGTGTCCTCATATACAGGACATTACATGGCCCCTCGGTAAAGAAGAATAAGAAATCTGTGATACACTAGTCCACAATCCAAAAAATTCTAAGGGCGTCGTTATGCAGTATAAACAATAATTAAGGCTTCGATCTCGTCTCATGTTTCAGATATATTTGGATTGTGGGTATTATGAATCAGTCATTTCAGGACTCCAGCAACATTCTGGTCGTCTTGAGAGCTGTAATCGGGTATCTGGGAGTACAAATCCCTTAAATTCCTCGGGACAATGAAGGCCAGATTCCTGGGAAAAAAGTATCATATTGCCGAATTTGGAAATAACTTTGGTCTTAAGATGAACTTGGTAATTCTTAAATTTCCGTTTGTACTTTATTTCTAGAGGGGCCGAGGATTTTTCAGTTGCCAAATACTTAGTACGAATTATGAAAATGTAACCAGGATCCATGGATTCCAAGTCCCTAGGAATATCTAGGCATCTGTATATTTGTACAAAGAGTTTTGGAATCCACATGACAGGGAAATTCAGGGCATCTTGCTGTGAACCGAAAGGGATTCCGGTTCTCAGAGGTCTCAATCGCCTAAATCTACAAAGTCTCTTGATATGGTTTAATCAGCAATCTGGGCTTTTATGTCGCCACATTTTTAGTGTGTCTTTTGAAAAGGGGCCAGGAATCTTGGGTTCCAATTCCCCAAGAACTTTATGGGTGTCTTTCTCTTGATATCCAAGTAATGGGAATTCTAGGTCACAAGGAAATATCTTGGCGCCTTGCTGTGAATGAAACAGGAATTTCAGTAATGGGAGTTCTCATATACAGAACACTGCACGACCTGTTGCTATGGAAGAATAATGAATCTCGGTTACTCGAGGCCTCCAACCCAAAAAGCGACATACCGTCTTTCTAAGAGATAACCACCATTCAGGTTTTGGGAGTAGGAAACTGGGTAATGGGAGTCCTCATATACAGGAAACTACACTGTCTATTGCTAAAGGAGAATAAGGAATCTGGTTTACACGTGTCCTCCTTCAAATAAAACGTCAGGGTTTCTTGCTAAGGGCTAAACACGAATTTGGGTTTTTGAAGCATAAACTAGGGAAAAGAAATGCTCATATACAGAGAAATGCACTGACTTTTCCGAAGAAAGAATAAAGAATGTGGGTGACATGTTTTCTCAATCTCCAAAAAAATATACGTCGTCTTCCTAAGATCTAAACAAGAATCAAGCTTTCGACTCATGTATCTTTGAGCAGGAGTACTCATATACAGGTAACTGCACGGCTGTTGCTAAAAACAAGGAATCTGATTTATACGAGTCTTCAGTCCTGAAAATGTACAGGAAAACTTGCTGACGGATAAAGAAGAATCAGGGATTCGAGGCATGAATGTGGGTAATAGCAAACGTCATATACAGGAAACTACATGGCCTCTTGCTAATAAAAGAGAAGAAATCTGTTTTCCATGGTTCCTCTATCAAAAAATCTATATGACTGCTTAGTAATGGCTAAACAAGAA
>NW_007255023.1:1824-2633 GCF_000164805.1 Carlito syrichta | reverse complement strand
TTTCAAATCCTCTCATTGAATGAAAAAGAAGAGGATTGGACATTACATTTCATTCGTCTCCAATCGACTCAATATCTCTCCATTTCATTCCTTTCCTCTCCTTTCCACTCCATTCCGTTCCATTCCATTCCGTTCCTCTGCATTGATTTCCATTCTATTCCTCTCCATTCCATTCCTTTTCATTCCATTAAATTCCATTCCTCTCCATTCCATTCCATTTATCTCCATTCCATTCCATTCTTCTCCATTCCATTTCATTCTATTCCATTCCATTCCATTCCTCTCTGTTCATTTCCATTCCACTCCAATCCATTCTACTCCAGTCCATTCCTTTCCTCTCCATTCGATTTCACTCCATTCCTCTCCAGTCCATGTCTCTCCATTTCATTCCATTCATCTCCATTCCATTCCATTTATCTCCATTCCATTCCATTCTTCTCCATTCCATTTCATTCTATTCCATTCCATTCCATTCCTCTCTGTTCAATTCCATTCCACTCCAATCCATTCTACTCCAGTCCATTCCTTTCCTCTCCATTCGATTTCACTCCATTCCTCTCCAGTCCATGTCTCTCCATTTCATTCCATTCCTCTCCATTCCATTCCATTACACTCAACTGCATTCCTCTCCATTCCATTCCACTCCATTCCATCCATTCCTTTCCGTTATATTCCATACCACCCATTCCATTTATTTCTCTTCCATACAATTCCAATCATCTCCATTCCATTCTATGTCACACCATTCTATTCTATTCGATTCGATTTGATTGTACTCCATTACATTCCATTCCTCTTCATTCCATTCC
>NW_007255023.1:0-433 GCF_000164805.1 Carlito syrichta | reverse complement strand
TCCATTCCACTTCATTCTCATCCAGTCCTCTCCATTCCTCTCCATTCCATTCCTCTCCATTCCAATGCATTCCATTCTATGACATTACTCTCCATTTTATTCCTCTGCAATGCATTCATTTCTATTTCATTCTTCTTTATTCCATTTCATTCGTTTCTCTTCCTTTACTGTCCATTTCATTCCATTCCATTCCTTTCCTCTCCATTGCATATCCTTCCATTCCATTGCTCACCATTCCATACCATTTCTTTCCTTTCCCTTCCCTTATTATCCATTCCTCTCCATAACATTCCTCTCCATTCCATTCCATTCCATTCCATTTCTCTCCATTCCATTGACCTCCATTCCCGTCCTTTGCATTCAAGTAAAATCTATTCTTCTCTTGTCCATTCTTCTCCATTCCATTCCATTTCACTCAATTCCAGTCCTCTCA
>NW_007255022.1:1918-2605 GCF_000164805.1 Carlito syrichta | reverse complement strand
CTAGCTAGTTAAGTCAGCTAGTTAAATCATCTGGCTATTCAGCTGGCTAGCTAGGTAGCTGGCTAGTTAATTCAGGTGGCTAGCCAACTGGCAAAACTATGTAGCTAGCTAGTTAAGTCAGCTGGGTAGCCAGATGGGTAGCTATGTAGCTAGCTAATTAAGTATGGTGGCTAGCCCGCTGGCCAGCTAGGTTGCTAACTAGTTAAGTCAACTGGGTAGCCAGATGGGTAGCTAGGTAGTTATCTAGTCATGTCAGCTGGCTAGCCAGCTGGCTGGCTGGTAAATTCAACCAGTTAAGTCAGTTGTCTAGACGGCTGGCTAGCTAGATACCTGGCTAGTTAAGTTCGCTGGCTAGCCAGGTGGCTAGCTAGTTCAGTCAACGAGTTGAGTCAGCTGGTTAGAGGCTGACTAGCTAGGTAGGTAGCTATTTAAGCCAGGCTGGCTAGCCAGCTATCTATCTAGTTAAGTCAGCTACTTAAGTAAGCTGGTTAGAAGGCTAGCTAGCTAGGTGGCTGGCAAGTTAGCCCTGTTGGCCAGGTAGATGGCCGGCTAGTTAAGCTGGCTGGGTAGCCGGCTGGTCAGTCCAGTGCCTGGCTTGTTTAGCCAGCTGGCTAGCTGACTGACCAGCAGTGTGGCTGGCTAGGTAAGCCGGCTGGATATTTAAACCAACTGGCTAGCCAGATGGCC
>NW_007255022.1:0-649 GCF_000164805.1 Carlito syrichta | reverse complement strand
AGTTAAGTCAGCTAGCTAACAAGTAAAGTCAGTCAGCTAGCTAAGTCACCTAGTTAGTCAGCTTTCTAACTACTTAAGTCAGCTGGTTAAGTCATTTAGATAGCTAGTAAGCTAACGGGTTAAGTCAGCGGGTTGAGTCAGCTAGCTAGTTAGTTAGCTAACGGGTTAAGTCAGCTGGTTGTGTCAGCTAGATAGCAAATTAGCTAACGGGTTGAGTCAGTTGGCTGAGTCAGCTAGCTAGGTAGTTACCTAACGAGTTAAGTCAGCTGGATGAGTTAGCTAGCTAGCTAGTTGACTAATGAGTTAAGTCAGCTGGTTGAGTCAGCTAACTAGCTCATTAGCTAATGAGTTAATTTAGTTGATTAAGTCAGCTAGCTAGCACGTTAGCTACCGAGTAATCTAACTAGATAGCTAGCTGGTTAACTCAGCTAGCTAGCTAGATAGCTAACTAAGTCAGCATGTTAGCTAGGTAGTTACCTGGTTAGCTAACTATTTAAGTCAGCTGGCTAGCTAGGTAGATAGCTGTGTAAATCAGCTGGCTAGCCAGCTTGCTAGCTTGTTAAGTCAGCTAGGTAAGTCAACTGGCTTGCTAGGTATAGAGCTAGTTAAGTCAGCTGGCTATCAAACTGGCTAGCTAGTTAAGTCATCT
>NW_007255021.1:0-8907 GCF_000164805.1 Carlito syrichta | reverse complement strand
TTACTAGCTGCCTTAATTAGTTGGGTAATGAGTTAGCTAGGTGACAACTTGTTTGCTGATGATTCGGCCAATTACTTATATGGTTTAACATGTTGGCTGACTACTCGGCTGACTTGTTAGCTGGCATAACATGTCGGCCAACTAGTTTTCTGACTAGTTAGCTGGGTTAATTAGTTGACTGAGGAGTTGGTCCACAAGTTAGCTCAGTTAACTATTTGGCTGGCCAGTGTTCTGACCTAAGTAGATGGCCTACTAGTCAGTTGATTGGTTAGCTGACTTAAATAGTTGTCCAGCTAGTCAGACTACCAGTTAGCTTACTTAACTAGTAGGCCAGTGAGTGATCCCACAGGTGAAATGACTTAACTATTCAGCTGGTGAGTGAACTGACTGGCCAGCTGAATTAACTATTCAGCCGGCAAGAGGGCCAACCTGTTGGCTGATTTAACTATACAGCCCACAAGTGAACTGACTGATCAGCCAACTTTAGTTGGCTAGTTGTGAACTGAATGGTCAGAAGAGCTAACTAGTCATCCAGCGAATGAACCGACTGGTTAGCTGACTTAACTAGTTGGCCAGCGTGTGACCCAACATGTGAGCGGAATTAGCTATTCGGCTGGCTTGCGAGCCGACCAGTGAGCTGAATTGTTAGCTGGAGAGCAAGCCACCTATTTATCTGACCTGTTGGCCTGCGAGCAAGCTGACAATTTAGTTGACTTCTTGGCTGGTGAGCGAGCCATCTTGTTTGCTGACCAGTTTGCAGGCAAGTGAGCCGACTAATTAGTTGACCTGATAGAAAGTGAGTGAGCGCACTATTTATCTGACCAGATGGCTAAGTTGCTAGATGACTAGGTAACTAAGTACCTAGCTGATTTGCTAGCTGACTTAACTAGGTAGTTGACTAGCTAGTTGACTATCTAGCTGACATAACTAGCTAGCAAACAAGCTATCTAACTCTCTAGTTTGTTGACTTAACTAGCTAGCATTCTTGCAAGTTAGCTGGCCAACTGACTTAACTATCTGACAAGCTAGCTGACTAGCTAGCTGACTTAACTAACTGGCAGACTAGCAAGCTGACTAGCTAACTGACTTCACTAGCTAGCTGAATGGTTAGCTGACTTGCTAGCTGACTTAACAAGCTAGGTGGCTAGTTAGTTGACTTAACTAGCTGACTAGCAACTGGGCTGGATAGCTGGCTAGCCAGCTGACTTAACTAGCTAGTTAACTGGTTGTCTACATGGCTAGCAATCTGGCTCAACTAGCTAGATACCTGGCTGGCTAGCTTGCTAGGCAGCTGGCTAGCTAGTTAGTGGGCTGACCAGCTGGCTAGCCAGCCAGCTAAATAGCCATCTGGCTGACTGGATGGTCGCATAGTCAGCTGCCTTAACTAGCCAGCCACTCTGCTGGTCAGCAGGCTGGTCAGCTGGCTTAACTAGTGGGCCACTTACATCACCAACCTGATATGCAGCCAGCTAAACTTGCCAGTCACCAAGCTAGCGAGCTGGCTAACGAGCTGACTTAACTATATACCCATCCGGATATCCAGCTGGCTTAACTAGCTAGCCACCTAGTTAGCCAGCCAGCTAGCCAGTTCACTTAATTACCTAGCTACCTTCCTAGCAAGGAGGCTAGCCGGCTGACTTAACTGCCTGACATAACTAGCTATCCAGGTGGCTAGGAAGCTGATGTAACTAGCGAGCTACCTAGCTAGCCAGTTGACTTGCCAATTGAATTAACTAGCTGACTTAACCAGCTAGCTTTCTGACTAGCTGGTTGATTCAACTAGCTGACATAACTAGATAGCCAGCTGGCTAGCCAACTGACTTAAGTAGCTCGCTACCTAGCTAGCCAGATGGATAGCCAGCTGACTTAACTAGCTGTCTTAAATAGCTGGCCTGATTGCTAGTCAGCTGAATTAACTAGCTTGTTATATATCTAGATAGCTGCCTAGCAAGCTGACTAAACTAGGTGACTTATCCAACTAGCCAGCTGTCTAGCCAACTAACTTAATTTCCAAGCTACCTAGCTACCCAGCTGGCTAGCCAGCTGACTTACCTAGGTTACTTAACTTGCTATCCAGTGGATTAGACAGTTGAGTTAACATAACTATTTATCTACTTAGATAGCCAGCCCTCTAGTCAGCTGACTAAACTAGGTGACTTAACTAGCAAGCCTGCTGGCTAGCAGGCTGAATTAACAATTTAGGTACCTTACTGGATAGCCTGCTGACTTAACTAGCTAGCTACCTACGTATCCTGCTGGCTTGCCAGCTGACTTAACTACCTAGGTACGTAGGTAACTAGCTGCCTAGTGAGCTAACTTAACTAGGTGACTTAAACAGCTAGTTTGCTGGCTAGTCAGCTGACTTAACTAGCTGGCTACCTACCTAGCGAGCAGACTAGCCAGCCGACTTACCTAGCTGACTTAAGCTAGAAAGCTGTCTAGCCACCTCACTTAACTTGCTAGCTATCTATGTAGCCAGCAGGCTAGCCAGCTGACCCAACTACTTGACTTGAGCAACTATCCTGCTGGCTAGCAAGATGATTTTTCTAGCTAGTTACCTACCTAGTCAGCTGGTTACACAGATGATTAAACTAGTTGACTTAACCTGTTAGCCAGTGGACTAGCCAGCTGACTTAACTAGTTGACATCACTAGCTAACCAGGTAGCTATCTAGCTGACTTAACTAGCTAGCTACCTACCTAGCCATTTGGCTAACCAGCTATCTTAACTAGCTGAATTAACCAGCTAGCCAGCTGGCTAGACAACAGACTAAACTAGCTCGCTAACTAAATAGCAAGCTGGCTAAGTCAGCTGGCTAGACAAGCTTAAGTAGCTCACTTAACTAGCAGCTTCCTAGTTAGCCACCTGTCTTAAATAGCTAGCTAACTAGATAGTTATATAGTTAGCCAGCTGACTTAAATAGTTAGCTAACTAGCTAGCTATATAGCTAGCCAGCTGACTTAAATAGCGAGCTAACTAGCTAGATACCTAGCTAACAAGCTGACTTAAATAGTAAGCTTCCTTGCTAGCTAGCTGACTTATCCAGCTAGAAAACTGGTTAGCTAAATTGTTATCTAACGTGCTAGCTAGGTGACTTAATCATCTGTCTTATCTCGTTAGCTAATGAGCTGGCTAACTGACTCATCCAGCTGAGTTAACTCATTAGCTATCTAGCTAGCTAGCTGACCATCCAGCTGACTTAACTCGTTAGCTAATTAGCTAGCAAGACTACTCAACCAGCTGACTTAACCCATTATTTAAGTAGCTAACAACTTGACTCAACCTGCTGATGTAAACTTTTAGCTAATAGCTAGCTAGATGTCTTAACCAGCTGACTAAATTAGAAACTGACTTAACTAGATGATTTAGCTAACTAACTTAACTACTTGGCTAGCTGACTTAACTGAGTGACTTAACTAGTTAGCTAGCTGATTAAACTACCTGAGTTAAACAGTTAGCTAACTATTTGACTAGCTGAATAACGAGCTGACTTAACTAATTAGCAAACTAATTAGGTAGCAGCCTTAAGTATCTGACTTAAATAATTAGCTAACTAGTGAGCTAGATGACCTAGCTAGCTGAATTACCTAGCTAGCTTGTTAGCTAGTTCACTTAACTAGTTGTCATAACTAGTTAGCTTACGAGATAGCTACCTGAATTAACGAGTTGGTTAATGAGTCAGATAACTGTTTTAACTAGTTGGTAATCGAGTAAAATAACTGACTTAACTAGCTGGTTACCGAGTTAGCTAGGTGACTTACTTGTTGTCTGATTAATTAGTCATCTAGTTATCTGGGTTAACACATTAGCTGATTTCTCGGCTGACCTGATAGCTGGCTTAACAAGATGGCTGATTAATCGACTGATTATTTTGCTTGGATAACTAGTTGGCTCAGGAGCTGGCCCCATAGTTAGATCGATTAAGTAGTTGGCTGCCTAGTTTTCTGGCCTAATTATTCGGCCAACTATTTGGCTGAATAATTAGCTGACCTAACTAGTCTGCCGAATATTTAGCTGACCTAAATTGTCGGCTGCAAAGTTGGCACACCAGTTGGCCGATTGGTTAGCTGACTTAACTAGTTGGCTGTCTAATAGGACGACCGGTTAGCTGACTTAACTAGTAGGCTGGCATGGGATCCGACAGGTCAGCTGACTTAACTAGTCAGCCGATGAGTGAGCGGGTTGGTCAGGTGAATTAATTATTCGTCCGGTGAGTGAGCCGACGCATGTGTTGCAATAACTAATTGGATGGCGAGTGAGCTGATTGGTGAGGTGACTTCACTAGTCTGTGGGTGAGCAAGCCGACTACTTTGCTGATCTGTTGTCCTGCGAGTGAGCTCACAAGTTAGTTGACCTGTTGGCTGGCAAGAATGCCGAATAATTTGCTTGCCTGCTAGCAGGTGAGCTAGTCAATTAGTTAGCTGACATGATGGAAAACGATGGAGCCCACTAGTTAGCTCACCAGATAGTTGAGTTGCTACCAGACTAGTTAGCTAAGTAACTAGCTGAGTTGTTAGCTGACATAACTAGCTAGCTGACTAACTAGCTGGCTATCTAGTTGACATTACTATCTAGTAAACAAGCTATCTAGCTGTATAACTAGCTGACTTAACTAGCAATCTAATAGGCTAGTTGGATGGCTAGCAGACTTAACTATCTACCTGACTAGCAAGCTGAATAGCTAGTTGACTTAACTGGCTAGCTGACTAGCAACGTGACTAGCTACCTGACTGAATTAGGTACCTGAATAATTAGCTTACTTGCTAGCTCACTTAACTAACTAGCTGGCTAGCTAGTTGACTTAACTAGCTGAATAACTAGTTGGCTGGCTAGCTGGCTAGCCAGCTGACTTAAATAGCTAAATACCTTGTTGTCTAAGCTAATAGCCTGGTTTCTCAACTAGCTAGCTACCTGTCTGGCTAACTGGCTAGCCAGTTGGCTAGCCAGATGACTTAACTCGCTGACATCACTACCTAGCCATTTAGCTATCTAGCTGACTTAACTTGCTAGGTACCTACCTTGTCAGTTGGCGAGCCAGTTCTCTTAACTAGCTGAATTAACCAGCTATCCAGCTGGCTAACCAACTGAATAAACTAGCTCACCAACTAGCAAGTGAGCTGCTTAGCCAGCTGACTTAACTAGCTGCCTTAATTAGCTAACTACTTAGCTAGCAAGCTGACTTAAATAGTTAGCTTGCTAGTTATGTAGATTGCCATCTGACTTAAATAGTTTGCTAACTAGGTAGCTACCAGGTAGCAAACTGACTTACATAGTTAGTTGCCTAGCTATCTAGCTGCCTTAACAAGCTAGCTAACTATTTAGCTTATTGGTTATCTAACTTGCTAGATGGTGACTTAATTATCTGACTTAACTCGTTAGCTAATGAGCTAGCTAGTTGACTCAACCAGCTGACTTAACTCATTAGCTACCTAGCTAGCTAGCTGACTCATCCTGTTGAGTTAACTCGTTAGCTAACTAGATAGGAAGCCTACTCAACCAGCTTACTCAACCCTTTTGCTAACTAGCTTGCTAGTTGACTCAACCAGCTGACTTAACCCATTAGTTACCTAGCTAACTACCTGATTCAGCCTACTGACGTAACCCATTAACTCACTAGCTAGCTAGCTGTCTTAACCAGCTGCCTAAATTAGAAAGCTGACTTAACTAGCTGACTTAGCTAGCTGACATAACTACTTACCTAGATGACTTCACTGGCTGACTTAACTAGTTAGCCAGCTGACTTAACTACCAGAAATAATGAGTTAACGAACTATTTTACTAGCTGAATAACTATCTGACTTATGTAATTACCTAAGTAATTAGGTAGCAGACTTAAACAGCTGATTAAATAGTTAGTTACCTAGTGAGTTAGTTGACTTAGCTAGCTGACTTAGCTAGCTATCTGGCTAGCGAACTTAATAGCTAGCTAACTTAACTAGTTGGCTAATGATATAGCTAGCTGATTTAATGAGTTTGTTAACCAGTTAGCTAACTGTTTTAACTAGTTGGTGAACGAGTTAACTAGTTGACTTAACTAGTTGGATAACAAGTTAGCTACATTACTTAACTTGTTGGCTGATGAGTTGCCCGAATATTTAGCTGGTTTAACACATTGGCTGACTACTCAGCCAACTTATTACCTGGCTTAACAAGGTGACCCACTAATCGGCCAACTAGTAAGTGGGGTCAACGATTTGACTGACGTGTTGGTTCACTAGTTAGCATGAGTAAGTAGTAGGCTGACTGGTTTCCTGACCTAACTAGTTGGCTGACTATTTGGCTGAGTAGTTGGGTGGCCTAACTATTTGGTCTCCTTGTTAGCAGAGCTAAATTCTCAGCTGACAAGTTGGCAGCCTAGTCGGCCGATTGGTTAACTGAAATAACTAGTTGGCCAGCTAGTCGGCAGACCGCTTAGTTGACTTAACTATTCTGCCAGCGATTTAGTCGACTGGTCAGATGAATTATCTAGGTGGCCGATGAGTGAGCTCACTTGTCAGCAGACTTAACTAGTTGGCTGGCGAGTGAACCGACAAGTCAGCTGACAACTATTCGATTGGCAAGTGAGCTGACTGGTCAGCTGACTTTAGTCAGTTGGCGAGTGAGACGACTTATCAGAATACTTAACTAGTCAAACAGCGATTGAGCCGACAGGTGAACTGACTTAACTAGTCAGCCGTCAAGTGAGCTGATGTGTGAGGTGCCTTAACTAGTCAGCCAGTGAGCTAGCAGACCTGTGAACTGACTTACCAAGTCAGTTGGTGAGCAAGCCGACTAGTTAACTGACATGTTGGCCTGTGAGTGAGCTGACAAGCATTTGACCTGTTGGCAGGCAAGCAAGCAGAATAATTTGCTGACCAGTTGGCAGGCGAGTGAGCTGAATAGTTAGCTGACCTGATGGAAAGCAAGCGAGCCCACTAGTTATCTGATCAGCTGGTTGAGTGGCTAGCCGATTACTTAGCTATGTAATTAGCTGATTTGCTAGCTGACATAACTAGCTAGCTGACTAACTAGCTGGCTATCTAGCTGACATAACTAGCTAGAAAACATGTTATCTAGCTGCCAAGCTAGCTGACTTAACTAGCTAGCTAACTGGCTAGTTAGTTGGCTAGCTGACTTAACTATCTAGCTGACAATCTGACTAGCTAGTTGACTGAACTGGATAGCTGAGTACCGACCTGACTAGCTAGCTGACTTAACTAGTTAGCTGGATATTTAGCTTAGTGGCTAGCTGACTTAACTAGCTAACAGGCTAGCTAGCTGACTTTACTAGTTGACTAGCTAGTTGGCGGGATAGCTGGCTAGCCAGCTGACATAACTAGCTAGCTACCTGGTTGGTTAGATGACTAACCAACTGGCTTACCTAGCTAGCTACCTGGCTGGGGAGCTGGCTAAACATCCGGCTATCTAGCTACTGGGCTGGCCAGTAGGCTAGCCAGCTGGCTTAAATAGCCTGGAGGCTGACTGGACAGTTGGATAGCCAGCTGGCTTAACCAGCCTGCCCCCTGCTCACCAGCCGGCTAGCCAGCCAGCTAAAATAGTTGGTAACCTACCTGACCAGCCTGCTAACCAGCAGGCTTAACTTGTCAGTGACCTAGCTAGACAGCTGGCTAACCAGTAAACTTAACTAGCTGACTTAAGTAGATCTCCATATGTCTAGAAAGCTGGCTTAACTAGCTAGCCACCTAACAGCAAGCTGGTTAGCCAGGTCACTTAACACACTGACTTATCAAGCTAGCCAGCCGTCTAGCCAGATGACTTAATTAGTTAACTACCTAACTCACAAGGTGGGTAGCCAGCTGACATAACTAGCTGACTTAACAAGCTAGCCAGCTGGCTAGACAGCTGTATTAACTATGTAGCTACTTACCTAGCCAGTTGGCTAACCACTTGAATTAAATAGCTGACTTAAACAGCTAGGCAACTGGCTAGACAACTGACTCAACAACCTGATTTAACTAGTTAGTCAGCTGACTAGCCAGCTTACTTAACTAGCTGACGTCCTTAGCTAGTCACGTGGCTAGCCAGCTGACTTTAATAGCTAGCAGCCTATGTATCCCTCTGGCTTGCCAGCTGATTTAACAACCTAGATATCTAGCTAACCAGCTAACTAGCCAGCTGACTTTACTAGCTAGCTACCCAGATAGGCAGCTGGCTAGCCAGCTGACTTAACAAGCTGATAAACTTGCTAACCAGTTCACTTAACTGGGTGACTTAACAAGTTAGTTTCCTAAATAGCCAACTGAATTAACCACCTGAAATAACTAGCTAGCTACCTAGCTATCTATCTAGCTAGACGACTTAACTAACTGACTTAACTAGCTAGTCAGCTGACCTAAATAGCTGACATAACTAACTAGCTAACTAGCTAGTCAGCTGACTTAAGTAGCTGAAATATCTAGCTATCAAGCTGTCTAGCCATCTGAATTGCCTAGCTTTTTGACTAGCAAGTGAGCAACCTAATCAACTGACTTAATGAGGTAACAAACCTAGCTAGGAAGGTGGTAAGAAGGCTGAAAAACTACTTGATAAGTGAGCTAGGCAGTTGGCTGGCCAGGTGACTAAACTAGCTGGCTTAACTAGTTATCCAATTGGCTAGCCAACTTACATAACTAGCTCTCTACCTCTTCTTCCACCTGGATAGTCAGCTGACTTAACTAGCTGACTTAATTAGTTAGTCATCTGGCCAGCCAATTGACTTAACTAGCTACCAGCTACCTAGCTGCCAGCTGACTAGCCAGTTGAGTTAACTAGCTGCCTTAACTAGCTGACCTGCTTTCTACTCAGTTGAATTAAGTAGCTTGATACAAAGGTAGCCTGGTGGCAATCCAGCTGAATTAATTCAATGAGTTATCTAGCTAGCCAGTTGTCTAGCCAGCTGACTTAAATAGCAAGCTACCTAGCTAGCCA
>NW_007255020.1:399583-504203 GCF_000164805.1 Carlito syrichta | reverse complement strand
GAGGCGGGCGGGGCGGGCGCGCCGCCCGGGCCTCATGAATATGCATCGCCAGCATGACGGCATCCCGGGGAGGAGTGGGGAGAGCCGGGGACGGCGGGGAGGCGGGGCTTCAGGGTAAACAAACGTGACGCGTGCGTACGAGGGCGGGGCGGGGGGCAGTTTTTTCCCGGGAGGTTCCCGACCGGGCCTCGGGGAGGGGCGGCCGAGGAGAGCGGCGCGCGATGCGCCCTGGGAGTTGTGGTTCCCGTCCGGGGACGAGCGCGCCTGGGGGAAGCAAGCGAACTACGAGTCCCAGCGGCCCTTGGGCTCTGTCCCTCCTGGCCGCCGGCTCCTGGCCACGGCCAGTGAGTATCGTGCCCTCTGCTGTTGAGCTCTGTGCCAGGGAAAGCTCCTGTTCCTTAGTTTCTACCTTATCCGCCCACGCCTGCTCGCCAGATCACTTTTATTTTCCCTGCTACGTTAAAGCGAGGGATTTCGGGAACGCTAAACAGTACAAAGGTCCGCGGTCCTTACCTCTGCCCACTGTATGAAATACAAACACCCACCCGCAACACCACGGGATCACTGACCGTTAGAGTGAGGCAACTTCACTTTTCCCCACTTTTTCAAGGCCCGGGAAGACAAACAATGTCTGGGAGCTCTAATTTAGACAGTCGTTGAAAGTGCTTGGTGGAAATAGCCCAGCTCTCTCCTGTATCTGCAAAGGAAAATGATAAAGGACCGGGGTCTTACTGCTTCCCATTAATCTTGAAGTTTTAAGTCGCTTAAGACACGGAAAGCAGTGAAAAGTAGAAAAAACGTTGGAATGGAGACGGTGGAATGCCAGATGCGCTGTTCCTGTATGCTCTCTCTCAGCATCTTCTCTTTTTTCTTTCACCATTCGTAAAAAAAATATTTTCTACTGCCACAATTCTAGTTGTGATCTGACAAGTTTTGTTTTGTTTTTTTTTTAACCAGTTGAGTCAGTGTTGTAGGCTGCACTAGGGCAGTTTGCTATTTAAAAGAATTTAATAAGCCTTTTTAATTGAATTACCATTCCCTCTGATTGCTTTATAAATCTGGATTTTCACATGTGAGACTTTTAAGCTACATACTATCCAGGGCCTGCCTTAACTTCAGTAAAGTTGCTAAACTTGGAGGTGAAGAGGGAGAGAGCGAGAACTTCTAGCAAAGAAAGTTGTACATAGGTTATCCAAACAGTTTCATTGAACAGAGATGGAGGAAACTACGAGGACAAAAAATAAATATTTCTCAGTGATTCTTGAATTCCTGATGACTTTCTGTATTTTCTTGTAAAGTTTTACCCCTTGGCCTCATGAAGCTAATTTTTATTCCATTTAAACTTAATCAACAGTGACATTCTAAAAATTAGGGAGATAGTAAGTTCTCCCAAGAGAAATAACATATTCAAGTCAATTATTTTTAACAAATACTTATAAACATATATTATGTGCCAGTCACTGTGTTACAGCAGATGAAAAAGTCAGACAGTGTCCCCGCCTCCTTAGATTAGAAATAATGACATTCAACAAAGGGAAGTGGAGATACAGAAGGGGGAAAATACTAGATTGCATAGAAATAGACATAAAACAAGAGGAACTAACCTAGTCTAAGAAGTCAGAGAATAGAAACCTAACTTTAGCCGGGCTCGGTGGCTCAGCCTGTAATCCTGCGCCTTTGGGAGGCTGAGGTGAGTGGATGGCCTGAGCCCGCGGGTTCGAGACCCGCCTGGGCAGCGAGACCTCATCTCTACAATAAATCAAAAATCAGCCGGGCGTGGTAAGCGCATGCCTGTAATTCCGGCTACTCGGAAGGCTGAGGCGGAAGGATCGCCGGAGCCCAGCAGGTCGAGGCTGCGGTGGCCGGGAGCGGCCACTGCACTCCAGTCTGGGTGGCAGAGTGAGACTCCAACTCAAAAGAAAAAAAGAAACCTAACTTTGAAATTTTTTTAGAGTGAATTAAAATGTACATTTGCTGAAGGATCAGTCTCTGTTCTAGAAAGAATGGTATTTTAATTTAGGAATCCTTTAATAAAGATTTTAAAATAAGGTACATGTTAAATTTCAGTATTAAAACAAATTTTATACTTTATTTTTCTTAGTTGATTTCCTACAAACCTCTTTAATTTTTTGCTATATTAAGAAATGGTCATTGACACTCATATATCTGCTTCCTAGCATTATATATCTTTAGTTGTAAGGACATCTAGGAAGGTTTCTTATGATCATAAATTCTCACTATTGGTACTTCTCTAAGAAATTACAGTACTACTATTTAATCTACCTCTGGTTCCTGTCAAATAGTTTTATACAATCACAGCACTTTACCTTTTTGTCCTCTAGGAATTTTGTTTACTCTTAGAAGGTATTTATAACCAAAACATTTCCTCCAAGGCAAAGCAAAGTTGAACAAAAGGCATTGCTCAGAGAATTTAGTATCCAGAATACTGAGGTGGGAGAATGGTTGGGGAACCATTCTACACTCCTGGTAGATAGGGACTTGGTACCAGGGATACCTGATACCAAGGAGGGTGGGGTGAGGTCATGAATAACATTAAAGTAGCTCAGCATTTTAAGAAAGGAAATTCATTTACACCTCAAAGACATGGGGGGGGCGTGTATAGAACACAGTTTTCCTGGATTTCAAATGTGAGGTTCATAATCTGAAAGATGGCGTATTTTGCATGCAGAAGAGAGCAAAAAGGCAAAGGTCCACAATGTGATTCTGCCCTTTTTCCAACCCGAAGCTTCCATGAAGTTGCTAACCGTGGGGGTGAGAAGAGAGCGACAGAGCGAGGAAATGAGAGTTCCTAAAGAAGAGACAGTCCCATTCATGCCAGCTCAGCTGGAGCCTTGTAGCTGAAATAACAAATTGATAAAGGGCGATGAAACTTGTACTCGGAGCTTGCTAGTATTGTAAAGCATCATCCAGACCATCTGTGCCAACCCACACCATATAATTTCTCTGAATAAGAAAAGAATTTCAATAAAAAACAAATGTGCTCCAGACACCCATGAAATAGCAGTTTCTCCTACTTAAAAGCAGAGTGGGAAACATCCCAGTGTCCTAAAACCATGTACGTGTTGAATGCCCCTCTTTTGAAGTGTTCCAAATGTACAATCTAATACCACATTTCTGACTGGCCACACTTTTCAAAGAATCCCATCTTAAAATGTTAAAAGATAATCCTGAAAAGAAACATCAGATGTAGAAGTTGGAAATCCTGATGCCAACTTGTTAAAATATTTTCACAGCTAAGTTTAGAAAACGAGAACAAAATTTTCAATTTATTGCCACAGTTTACTTTATGCGACGTGATTTATAACTGACTTGCTGTGTTCTGCATCTAGGTTAATCCTGTCTGCATCCTTAGATCTAAGATAAAAGAAATCGTTTTTGGAGGGTTTTTTGTTTTTGTTTTTATTTTTAATACAAGCGTTTGGAATTTTAATAGAGGCATAAATTGATAGCTGGGATGGTTTCAGTCTGAATTGTTAGGGGCTCAGCTGTGTCCAGAAATAAACTCAGAAAGATGCAATATACAATGTAATACATTTAGTTAGTACAATATGAACAAGGGATCTAATTATAGTTTCACATTTTTATATCCCTTGAACTACTAGTGGTTTACCATGCCTAAATTGCTCACTGTTTACTCATTCTTTTTTACTATGAGGGACCCATTTAGCAAATTACTGCTCTGGTGCACTAAATGGGCCCCAGGTGGCCAAACAGAATTAATATGTTCCCTGTTCACTGGCAGGATGAGACCTTATGGTCTCTCTAAAGTCTTACCCCTCCCTCATAAAACTTACCATTTGAATTCTATCAAGAGTTTTGTTCAATTGCTACTATCATCTTAGGTAGTCTGTTTTATAGATATGGTTTGATAGCTTTTCCTAATTTAGTGCACCCTTTTTAATCCCGTAAATCTTTGTTCCAAGTTTTTCTCTTTTTCTTATTTCTTGTATCCTGCCTTAGCAAAATAAACAGATGTTCTGTACCTCACAACAATGAAGTTTTAGACCAGAAATAGAAGCCATGTAGAACCCACCCTCTTCCCCAAACAATATAAATCACCTGGGACATTCATTGAACAAGTATTTATTGGACTTGTATATGCAGGCATTATTCACTCTAAGTAAATAGTATAGACAAAAATACCTACCCTAATGATGCCTATGTATAGGCACTACCACTTTAAAAAAGAAAAAAAAATCTTCAGTTGAAATTAACCTACTCTCTTCTGTATAGGCAGTTCTTGTTTTAGGTAAATGGGATATATGAAAACTCTAGATACACAAATAATATATTGGCATATAACCATTTCTTCCCAAAGTATCATGTATTCTTTTCTTTATAAATGAGTTCATCATATATTGTTTTTAAAACTACTGGTTTTTTTCAGGAGGGTTTTTTTGTTTTTTTTGGTTTGGTTTTGGTTTTTTTCTTGTTGTTTTTTGGGGGGGGTTTTGTTTTTGAGTAGTAATCTTGCTCTGTTGCCCAGGCTGGACTGCAGTGGCATGTTCACTGCAGCCTGGACCCGCTGGGCTCAGGTGATCCTTCTGCCTTAACCTTCCAAATAGCTGGAACCACAAGTGTGTACCACCACACTCAGCTAATTTTTTTAATTTATTGTAGAGACGAGGTCTTACCAAATTGCCTAGACTGGTCTCAAACCCCTGAGCTGGGCTCAGGCAATCCTTTCACCTCTGCCTCCTGAAGTGCTGGGATTACCAGCATGAGCCACCGCCCCTGGCTCAAATACTACTATTTTAAAATACATTTAAAATGTATTCGTTTTAGAAATGAATTTATACCCAGATTTTTGATAACATTTTGGATTCTCACCTATCTCAAGCACCTAATACCTCTTTCCATCAAGATTCATTTCTAACAAAAATTCAACCTGTGTCATCCCAAAGCATTTCTTCAGATTCTTCCATGATTAAAAATGTAAACATATCCTCCAAGTAATGATTCCCCCATACTCATATTCATTAATTATATTTGGAAAAAGCAGTTATATCTTCTCTTTTTTTTGCCCCACGGTAGAGAGAGTATAGGAGACCCCATCGGTCTCTAAGACTCCTTACTTTCCCCTTTCTACCAGCTACTTACAAGCAGTGGTCTGGACTCCTACATATATTAATTTCCTAGGGCTGCCATGACAAATACTGTAAACTGGGTAACTCAAAACAACAAAAATGTGTCCTTTCACAGTTCTAGAGGTTAGAAGTCCAAAACTAAGGCGCTGGCAGGGCCATTCTCTCTCTGAGGGTTCTAAGGTAGGAAACTTCGTTATCTCTTCCAGCTTCTGGTGGTTGCCAGCATTCTATGGCTTGCAGCTGCATCACCCCAGCCTCTGCCTTCAGTAACTGTTGTCATATCGCCTTCTCCCTCTGTCTCTGTGTCCACATTTCCCTCTTCTTTTAAGAACACCAGTCACTGAATCGGGGCCCACATCATGACCTCATCTCAACTACTTCTGCGAAGATCCTATTTCCTAAGGTTCCTGGTAGGTGTGAATTTGGAGGAACACATCAACCCAGGACACGAGGTGTTTTGTACCACTTCTCAGGACTGACAATCTGAAATTCATCAGATTTTTACACTTCAGGGATTAGTAAAATCCCTCTACCACCCCCCCACCACCACACACACGCATATACAAATTGGTAACCACACCAGGTTTACTAATTTTTTACTCATTCATTTAAATATTTATTCATTCTCCGTCATGTGCCAGGCACTACACAAGGAAGTGAATATATGATGGCAAACAAAACAGTTGTAATCATTGCCTTCAAAAGCTTTTTTTTTCCCCTCTCTCTCAAGTTGGGGTCTCACTCTTTTGCCCAGGCTGGATTGCAGTGGCACAATCACGACTCCCCCCCCACAGCTTGGTCCCAAAGTGCTGGGATTATAGGCGTGAGCCACCACGCCCGCCCTAAAACATTTTAAAACTGTAAATACTATAAAAATACTGTTTATAAAGACATTTTAACAAACACAAGGAAAAACTTCTTGATTTGTCTTTATTTTCTCCTGTTACCACAGGTTAAGAAAAATGTCACCTGACATGGCACCAAATCTTAGACTGGATTTTGAGAATCACAGCACCAGACCTTTTTTTTTTTTTTGAGTTGAAGTCTCACTCTGTCACGCATGTTGGAGTGCAGTGGCATGCTCACGGCCAATGCAGCCTCCACCTGCTGGGCTGAGATGATCCTTCCTTCTCAACCTTTCAAGAAGCTGAAACTACAGGCACGGGCCACCATGCCCAGCGAATTTTTTGGTTTAATGTAGAGATGAGGTCTCAACAAGTTGCTCAAGCTGGTCTTGAACCCATGGGCTCAGGCAATCCTCTCACCTAGGCCTCTCAAAATGCTGGGATTATAGGCATGAGCCACCACATCCGGCCCAGACCTTCAAAAGAGTTGCTGACTCTAGTACCCTACTACCTATAGCCCATACTAGATGGTTACGGTAAATACAGAGCTGTGACTTCCAAGAATTTAACGATTTCCAACCATCTGTTGCCATATGTATCGAAATGTTACAAAACATGACCACTGCCATAGCGCCACATAGGATTTGTGATCTTACCATAGCTCTGTCATAAAAATGAGATGCCAGAAAAACCAAGCAGAAGGGTTGATGCTCCAGTGGGTGCATTAATAAACCAGATAGGGTAATGGCTGTAATGGCAGAAGACTAACATTTTCAGTCTCCCACACGTGCCATAGTTTGAAAGGTAGCATCATGTAATATTTTCAGGAAGTTTTGTAATGTTCAAAGTTGGTAGTCGGAAGTCCTGGTTTTATACTTACTGGCCTTGGGAAGATATTTGACCACAAAGAGCCTTCATTTACTGATTTATGTAATAAAGGAGTTGAACTACATAATGTCTCTAACAAATCTGCTATCTCAAAGAAATTTCTGATTCTGACTAAAAGAAAAATTTTCTGATTTAGAATATTGACAAATGTTTTTGTTCATCATAAAGCAGAAACCTTCACATTTCAATGCTATTAATTTGAAATAAAAAGACTTTCTAGGACTGTTTCTTGCCATTTAAAAGATTTTTTAATGCATTTAGGATAATAGCTGATATATCCTGACATGTAAGAAAACTGCTGGGTTTTCAGTCCTCTGAAATATGAATTTGTCATGGAAAGGAACCAATTCATCACAAGATCCACAATCTCAGGTCCCCAGATTCCAGGGTCTTCATCAGTTTTCCCTCTTGTGATCATGGATGGGTGGGTACAACTCTTATTAGCACAAACTAAGGTCAGCTCACAGAAGCTAAAATGCCAGAATTCGTGGGTCCAGGAGACACAGGCAAGGACGTCAACAGCAACAGTAGTTCCTAATGCCAAAACCTGGAATCAATCCAAATTCCCAGCAACTGTGGAATGGATAAAGAAATGGTAACACAGTCCTACCTTGAAATACTAGTATGGCAACAAAAATGAAGTAGCTGGCTGATCGCAGTGGCTTGTGCCTGCAAGCCCAACACTTTGGGAGGCCAAGGCAGGAGGATTGCTTGAGCCCAGGAGTTCAAGACCAGCCTGAGCAACATATCGAGACTTCGTCTCTACAAAACAAAATAAAAAAATTAGCCGGGTATGGTGTCACACAAAAGGAGAGGGTAGTTACTAAATGGATGAGTAATAAGAATGAATCTTAGAAGAGTGTTGTGTTGGGTGAACAAAGCTAGACAAAACAGAATACTTACCATATGATTCCATATATGTAAAGTTAAAGAACAAGCCAAACTAATCTGTATATCTATCTATCTATATACACAAAATATATAAAGAGAATCTATAGAGAATATATGTTCTCTATATATTCCATATATATAGTCTTATTGTATATATCCTTATTTCCACAAGTAGACGATCACAAAAACAGTATAAAAATACTGAAGGCAGAGCAGTGTGAAAAAGAAGAGGCCAAAACGATCCCCGGATCGACCAAAGCCCGTGCGCCCTCCATCCTCTCATCCAACACCTTAGTTCTGCTGCCATCACCACCATGCCCAAGAGAAAGACTGAAGGGCTGCTAAAGGAGATAAAGCCAAGGTAAAGGACAAACCCCAGAGAAGATCTGCAAGGTTGTCAGCTAAACCTGCTCCTCCAAAGCCAGAGCCCAAGTCAGAGAAGGCCCCAGCTAGGAAGGGAGAGAAGGTACCCAAAAGGAAAAGGGGAAAAGTTGGTGCTGGCAAGGAGGGGAATAACCCCGCAGAAAAATGGAGATGCCAAAACAGACCAGGCACAGAAAGCTGAAGGTGCTGGAGATGCCAAGTGATGTGTGTGCATTTTTGATGACTGTGTACTTCTGGTGACTGTACAGTTTGAAATACTATTTTTTATCAAGTTGTATAAAAATGCAGAACTTTGTTTCTTTTTTTTTTTAAGCTATGTTGTTAGCACACAGAACACTTCATTGTTGTTTTTTGGGAAAGGGGCATATGTCACTAATAGAATGTCTCCAAAGCTGGATTGATGTGGGGAAAACACCATTTCCTTCTAATTTTAAGAGACTTCCTCTTGGCTTCCAAGAAGAGGGATTCCACGATGCTGACACACATAGCCACCTTGGTACAAACCCCTGTGGTATAGAAAAGCAAATTTATCTTTTATGTCCTCTTCTCCCTTTCTGCCTTCAGCATAGACTTAACTCCCTTAAACCCAGACATCTGTTGGGACCTAACTCCCAATAATTGGTTACCAGTATGTCAGCGATGCCACTGAGATGGCACCCCTCATAAGAGCAGCAGTTCCGTTTATAGACTGTGGATCTTCAGACAAATTCTGCCATTTTCATTTCATTTCCTGAAAGTCAGGGTCAGCTTGTGAAAAGTTGTCAAACAACATGCTAAATGTGAAATGTCAACCCTCACTCTAAACTTTCCCTGTTCAGAGCATCAAATGAAGACTTCATTGGGTTTTTATAGTGGCTTTCTAATTTTGGTAGTCCATTAAAGAAGGGAGCTTGAAAGCTGTTGTATACTGTTAAAGATTATCTGCCCATGTCCTGCCTGAAATACCATGATTGTTTATGAAAAGTATCTTTAAGCCGGGCTCGGTGGCTCAGCCTGTAATCCTGCGCCTTTGGGAGGCTGAGGTCAGTGGATTGCCTGAGCCCGCGGGTTCGAGACCCGCCTGGGCAACTTGGCGAGACCTCATCTCTACAATAAATCAAAATGAGCTGGGCGTGGTAGCGCATGCCTGTAGTTCCAGCTACCTGGAAGGCTGAGGCGGAAGGATCGCCAGAGCCCAGCAGGTCGAGGCTGGGGTGGCCGGGAGCGGCCACTGCACTCCAGTCTGGGTGACAGAGTGAGACTCCAACTCAAAAAAAAAAAAGTATCTTTAATAAAGCTGGATACAGTTTGGCTTGGGAAAAAAAGTACAATATGGTTTCATGCTTGATTACTAATTCACCTTTTATGGAATGTTTAAATAAATTATAGATCTCTCAAAAGCATTTTTGCATAAAATTATGTTTATCGTGTATATATATATATATATATATATATTTGGGGGGAGGGATGAAAAAATATATATTATGTTTATTGTGAATATACATTTTTTGGGGGGATGAAATTTAAATGGTAAAATTGACATGAAAGGGAAAAGGAAGTAAAATCAAATGTGGGCAAGTGAGAGGGTTGTGACTGGCAAAGGGAATGAGGGGCTTCAAGGATGCTGACAAGGGTTCTGGTTCTTGACCTCCCTGGTTACTTGGATCTCTGTTTTTCAAGAATGTATTCCCCTGTACTAACTTGCTTTATACACTTTCCAGCTTATGTTACGTTTCATATGTTACGTTATGGTTTTGTTACAACCTGAATTCCTATGCTCTGCCCATTCTTAAGAGTTTAAAGTTATATTTCCCACAACTTGTTTAACTCATTTAGAATTTTATTCATAAGTTAAAACAAGTGATAAATTGTAATTTAATATAACTTAAGAGAGAACTTCAGGATTAATTGTAAGAGTAAAAAGTTCATTACAGAAAGTTTGAACAATATTGCAAGGTATAAAGACTGGAGATGAACAAAGAAAAATCCGATAATACTGAGAGTTATTTTCATATATTTCCTCCAAGATTTTATTTTATTTTTAAGTTGAAGTCTCACTCTGTCACCCAGGCTGGAGTGCAGTGGCATGATCACAACTCACTGCAGCCTTGACCTCCTGGGCTTAGGAGATCCTTCCACATCAGCTTCCCAAGTAGCTAGGACTACAGGTACACACCCTGACCTCCTAATTTTTTCTTTCTTTCTTTCTTTCTTTTTTATAGAGACAAGGTCTCACTGTGTTGCCCAGGATGATCTTAAACTCCTAGGCTCAAGCAATCCTTTCACTTCAACCTCCCAAAATGCTGGAATTACAGGTGAGAGCCACTGTGCATGGCCAATTCCTTCCAGATTTTTTTCTATACATTTTAATATAATAAAGATCGTAATGTAGTGACAAAAAAAAATTTTTGGGGGGGGGGTTGGAGTCTCACCACAGCCTTGACCTCCTGGACTCAGGCAATCCTTCTGCCTCAGCATCCCAAGTAGCGATACTAAAGGCACATGTCACCATACCTAACTGATTTTTTTTTTTTTTTTTGGCAGACGAGGTCTTGCTATGTTGCCCAGACTGATCTTGAACTTCCTAAGCTCAAGGGATTCTCTGGTTTCGGCCTCCCAAAGCGCTCATGTCATGCCTCCCAAAGACATGAGCCACTGTGCCTGGCAGTAGCTCCAAATTTTTTTCCTGCTTTTCTCACTTAAAACTATATCATAAGCACGTCTCTGTGTTATTAAAAACTCACGGTAAACATAATTTTAGGCAAAAATGCATTTGGGAGAACTATAATTTTTTCAAACACACCATAAAGGGTGAATCCGTGATCAGGCATGATACCATACTGGCCTTCAGTATTTTTATTTACTTATTTATTTTCTAAGGTGGAGTCTCCCTCTGTCGCCCAGGCTGGAGTGCAGTGGCATGCTCACAGCCACCCCAGCGTTGACCTTCCGCCTCAGCCTTCCAAGTAGCCAGACCTACAAGTGCGTGCTACCATGCCCGGCTAATTTTTTTTTTTGATTTATTGTAGAGACAAGGTCTCGCCAAGTTGCCCGGGCTGGTCTCGAACCTCCGGGCTCAGGCAATCCACTCACCTCGGCCACCCAAAGTGCTGGGATGACAGGCTGAGCCACGGAGTCTGGCCTTCTTCAATATTTTTATACTGCTTTTGTGCTCTCCTACTTGTGGAAATAAGGATAAGATTACAGCCCACTTTGCAACCCTCATTTTCCTTTGCTACTCATACTTCAAACCATGGCTTAGCAACATTTAAATCAAACAGTGTCTAAAACCCTTTTTAGATGAGCTTATAAGAAAGTCAGAATGTGGAAACACGGATGAAGTGCTTAGAATATGCCAGGACAGGGTGGCCAGATTTAGCAAATGAAAATACGGGACACCTTGTTTTTGCAATATTTGGGCATATGTCTGTGAAAAATTGTTATTTATCTGACATTTGAATTTAACTAGTTGTCTTGTATTTCATCTAGCAAATTGTTATTTATCTGACATTTGAATTTAACTAGTTGTCTTGTATTTCATCTAGCAAACTTATGCCAGGGCTGTGCTAATTTAGTCCCTTTAGTTCCATATGATTTCTATTTTATTTTATATTTTATTTTATTTTATTTATTTCAGGGTCTGTCTCTGTCACCCAGGTTGGAGTACAGTGGCATAATTATGGCTCGCCGCAGCCTTGACCTCCTAGGCTCAGGCAATCCTTCCATTCAGCCTCCTGAGTAAGTAACTGGGACTACAGGTACACGCCATCACACCTGGATAATTTTTTAATTTTTCTATAGAGACAAGGTCTCACAGTGTTGCCCAGGCTGGTCTCGAATTCCTGGGCTCAAGCAATACTCCTGCCCCGGCCTCCTAAAGTGTTGGCATTACAGATGTGAGCCACTGTGCCAGGCCAATTCCCATTTTAAAGAGCTCAGAGAGGTTTGGTAGCTTTTCTAAGGTCACACAGCTAGAAAGGGGCAAAGCAAGGGCATTAACCCAAGCTTTCTGACACCAAGATTAAGGCTCCAAATATGATAGCCTACCCCCTTGTTCTTGAGTAATATGGACCCAACTCCCCCTCAGTGAGAGAGTGTTTTGGTCTTCATTTGCTATTGCTGTTTCCCTTTTAAAATTGTCTATCACTCTTTGTTATGCTAAAAGTGTACAGGAGGTGAGGTGAATACTGGTTCCAAGTGACAGGTTCAAGTCACTGGACAAGACTCAAAAACGAGGCCCAGGAAAAGGGGCTTTTCCCTGCCACAGAGCGGCAAGAGGATGTCCCAACACACCTGATCACTGCACCCTTTGGGAGCCTGGAGACTCACTCACCATCACATTTTTTGATGAAGATCATATGAGACAGTTTTATTTCTGTTTTTTTTTTAAATTTTGCTTTCAAATAAAGTTTAAATAGTGCAAAGGACAAACCTACCAGAACTGGTTTCCCTGGAGTGTGAGAGGAAACATGATCAAAGCTGTGTAAGTTCTATTGATCTCCCCTTGTCCAAGCATGACCCTGGCCCCAGGTGTGGCACAGGCCAGGCTTCCAGAACAATCAGAATTGGCTCTCCTGTGTCCCCTCATTGATCCATTTGCACCTTACTGCCTCCCTCCCCCACATAAGCAGACTCTTTCTATTTCTTTCTTTCTTAATTGGGGTCTCACTCTGTCATCCATGCTTGAGTGCAGTGGCACTAAGATCATGGCTCACGGCAGGGCTCCAGTGACCCTTCTACCTCAGCCTCCCGAGTAGCTGGGACTACAGGCGTGTACCACCATCCTGGCCATTTATTTGCTTATTTATTTATTTTCTGTAGAGATGAGGTCTCACTTTCTTGCCCAGGCTAGTCTCAAACTCCTGGGCTCAAGCAATTGACCCACCTTGGCCCCAGATTCTGAATTAAAAAATTTAAAAAGTCCCTTGGCAAATCTTCAACAGTCACTACCTCTCTTGGTCAGGAAGTGAAACTTCTCTAGACCCTGGGGAGATTACAGAGGTACCAGTGTCTGAGGGGAGTGAGTGAAGGAGACAGAATGGAACTGAAACAGGAAAGATAACATCCCCAAGCCTCAACTCCACTCCTGATATTCCTCTGGATGTGGCTCTTGTGGCAAGTCCAGGTGACATTTGTGGTGGGACAATGAAGAAGCACGCAGACCCCACACAATACCACTCACTGAGACCCCCAGTCCTCCCTCCAGGCAAACATGTCTGCTCAATGGCAAATAGAAGCCAAACAATATCTGAGTCTCTCTGCACGGCAGGGAAGCAGGTGCCAGACTCATACCCAGCATCTGGCAGCCACTGGCAGCTACACTGCTTCTCTAAGTCGCAGTAGCCTCAGACTTGTGTTCCATCAGCCCCACCTAAACAGTTCAGGTTCCTGACACATTGCCAAGATGGCTTTTCTGCAAAGTTCAACCAGTCTGCAGGCAGAGAAGGTCACAGGCCGGGGAGTAGTTAGCAACATCATTGTGAGTATATCTTCACTATGTCTCAGAAAAAAGCATAACCAAGATAGCCTTAACATTCCCCTTGGCTTTATTAAACTTTAAAGTTTTCTTTCTTCTTCTAAGCCATTGACCTCCTTTTTCTTAGAGCATTTACTTTACAAAACTTGTAGTTTTAAATTCTTTCCTAACCTCCTTGGGATGTATATAAATCTTTAAAAAGCCTCTTACCCGTTCTACAACCCAGGAAAGTTTTTCTTAAGGACCTGGGAGCCACCTCTTTGAAATGTAATCATCAGAAGAGATAACACCCCTATCTTCCAGCTCCTGTGGGAGGGAGGAGTCCAGCTACAGTGGGTGACCTGCTCCCACTTGCAAAACTATCTCCTATCATAAAGATATGAGATGTTTTTTTTTTCCTTTAAGTACTTTCCCACTTGCTCAGCTCATCAACCCTTAAAAACCCTACTGCTCCAGGAGAGTTGCATTCCAACTTAGTTCTGATCTCTTTGCCCTATTTCAATAGCCTTGAATAAAGTCTTCCTTGCCTGTTTAACTTTGGTGCAATTTTTGTTTTAGAAAGAACAATCTAGGTTTTTTAAAATTTTCCCTCAACTTTTAAACAAGTTGTAATTTTTCCACATGAGTAACATACTTGTCAATTAGAATCGTTCTAGAAAAGAATGAGAAATAGATTCGAAGTTGCAAAAGCAAGACACTTAAGAGATGTTACTTAATAAAAAAGAATTCCTTAACCCAAGATATCTTCACAGCTTCTTCACTAACCTAGCTTGATTTAAAATAGCCACGGTCAGATTAAGTAAGACAGGTGAGAACCAAGAGATGTGTGTCTCCTTTTCAAGGGACACAGAGAGTGCTTGTTACTCCAGAGACAATCAAAATGCTAGGGGACACCATACCAAAAAAAAAAAAAAATTAATTGGAGATGGATCTTAGACCTAAATATGAAAGATAAAATAACAAAAAATCTGAGTGACCTTGGGGTGGGCAGAGGTCTTAACATCAAAAAAATTCTCTAACACAAAAGAAAAAATGGTGAACTTTTTTTTAACATTAAGAATGTCTTATCCTCAAAAGACATCATTAAGACAGTGAAAATGCAAGCCACATACCACTGGGAGATAAAGGATTTAAATTCAGAATACATAAAGAATTCCCACCAAACAAAAAAGACAAGCCTTTCAAAATAGTCAAACACTGAGGCTCATCACAAAAGAGGATTTTAGAAAGCCAACTATCATGTGAAAAGGTGCTCACCATCATTATTTATGAGGAAAATGCAAATTAAAACTACAGAAGATACACTAACTTATCTTAAGAAGGCTAAAGTGACGTGAGTTACAGTACCAGGTGACAGCAAGATTCTGGAGCAACTAGACCACTCATACTGCTGGAAAATATCTGGAAAACTGCTTGACAATATCTGCTATGGATAAACACATGTCTGCCTGGTGACCCAGAAATTCCACTCCCAGGTATGACACCCAAGAGAAATGAGTAAATATGTCCACCAAAAGATATGTACAAATATATGAATATGCATAGCCACTTGATTCATAAATAGCCAAAAAGAGAAAACTACCCAAATACTCATCCACAGGAGAATGGAAAAAATAAATTTAGCATATAACTATACAATGGAATATGACATAGCAATGAAAAAGAACAAACAATTAAACATGCAGAAACAATTATACATTATTAATGTATAATCAAATTGATATATTGTACATTCTAAGTATTAATGAATCTTAATGCTATTATGTTGAGTAGAAAAAGACAAAAAAGAACCCATACTATATGATTCCATACAGGTGAATCATGTTTAAGAATAGACAAAACCATGAAATAAGAGACAAATACCATATGATTCCACTTATATGTGGTACCCACGGTGGTCAAGTTTATAGATGCAGAAAGTAGAATGCTGGTTGTCAGGGCCTGGAGGGAGAACAAAATTGGGAGTTTAATGGATATGGAATTTGCAAGATGAAAAGAGCTCTGGCTAGGTGTGGTGACTCATGCCAATAATTCCAGCACTTTGAGAGGCCAAGATGGGAGGATTGCTTGAGCCCAGGAGTTTGAGACCAGCCTAGGCAACATAATAAGACCACCTTCCTACAAAAAATGAAAAATAAAAAAAAATTAGCTGGGCTTGGTGTCACTCACCTGTCATCCCAGCTAATTGAGAGGCTAAAATGAAAGGATCACTTAAGTCTGGGAGGTCAAAGCTGCGGTGAGCCAGAATCATGCCACTACACTTCCTCCAGCCTGGGCAACAGAGTGAGACCCCCAACTCAGAAAAAGAAAGGATGGGAAGGAGGAAGGAAAGGAAGGGAAAAAATAAGTTCTGGCAATTGTTTGCACAAGAGTATAAATGGATCTAATGTTACCGAATAGCACACTTTAAACTGGCTAAGATGGTAAATTTTACGCACGTTTTGAATTTAAACATAAATTGTATGTATGTATGTCTTTAAAAAAATAAGAATAGACAAAGCTGATCTGATGGAAGCCAGAATAGAAGTGACCCTTGACATAGGGCAGTGGCTGGAGGGAGGCGTTGGACTGCTGGTAACTATTCTATTTATTTATCTGGATGGTGGTGTACAGGTGTGAAAGTTCATAAATCTGTGTGATGTGAATACTTTTCCTCGGGCATATTCCTTCGGTACAAGGTTTTGCCTTTTTTTGTTTAAGATGCGGGAACATTGGATTTGTTTAATGCATCCATTACATAAAACTCTGAGCTCTTATACGTGAGATAGGAGATGGGTGGAGTGTTGGTTTGGTAGGCAGGCCTGGGGAAGGACAAAGTGCTGGTGAATATATGAAAACAATGCCAAAATAGGCAGCAAAATCTGGAAGAGGAAGTAAAACGTTATTCACCTTGCAACTTTGGCCAGGAGTCTTAATTCCTACATTTTTTTCTGTAAGATATTTGTTCTGTGCAAATGCACAGGGACCAAGATTTCACTCCCCTCATTTGAACTTTGCATGAAACTACAGAGCTGGACTTAAAATGAGTTGTATTTATTGCCTTCAGATAATACGGTCTCATAATCCAAATTGTGATGGTCCATTTCTGAACTCATTTAAGAATGCTTTATTGAGCGTCTTCTATGTGCCAGGCACTTGGGTGAGGATGAGGATAGCGATGAGCACATCTCCCACAGGCCTTTCCCTCCAGATCTTGTAGTCACAGAAGGGGAAATGCCTACTTGCCATTTCAGTATTGGTCCTCTGGCCTATAAAAATAAACATGCTTAACTCCCCAGCAAGAATCGACTGCTCAAACTGGAATGTAGTCCTGTCCTTTAGAATCACATCATCTGGGAGAGAAAAGGATGAGGTTAGGCACAGACAGCTTGGAAGGAAGAAAAAAAGGAGGAAGGGACTGACTACTCCCACTAGATCAGAATAATATATATATACGGTTTTTAAAATTTAAAAATAGAAAACACTTAAAACCTGACAATGGAAGAGGTATTTTATTGTGTTGTGTTTTGTTTGAGTCAGGGTTTCATTCTGTCGCCCAGGCTGGAGTGCTGTGACATGATCACGGCTCATCACAGCCTCGACTTCCTAGACTCAGGAGATCCTTCTGCCTCAGCCTCCCAAGCTGCTGGGACTACAGGTGTGTTCCACCACACCCAGCTATTCTTTTTTTTTTGTTTAGAGATAAGGTCTTGCTATGCTGCCTAGGCTGGTCTCAAACTTCTAGCCTCAAGCGAGCCTCTCAGCTTTTCAAAGTTTTGGGATTACAGGTGTAAGCCGCTATGCCCAGCCACCTTTTTGACCCCAGAATTTTGCAAAGGATGAATTTTCAAATTATATTTTGTCTGTATTCTAAAGGTTGACACTTTAATATTTAACATAGATTTTCTACAAGTATTACCTATCCTGCCTCAGGTGCTTGAAAGTATAAAATCTTAACTGTGAGATCAACACATGTTAGATTTAAATTAGGCAAAGGACAGTGAAGGATAATAGTGTGGAAAAGTTCATATCTATATTTTTCCTACTTTTATTTAAGTATACAAGTGCTATTAGTCAATGTTGACTGATAGTTTTTATAACGAATGGTTATACCAATACACAGGGAGAAAACACATTTTGATGTGTTAAAAAGAAAAGAAAAGAAAAGTTTGGAGATTCATGAAGATTCATAATCCAAGACTGAAAGACTCAGGGAGAGAGAATGACACAGAATTCTAGAATAAATAATAATTCATTTATAGCATTTTATGGTATCTGTGGTCTAATTCAGTTGTATTTTAAATTAATTACAGTTGCAAAATTAATATAATTTCTTTATAGGACTGAGTATAAACAAGCTTGATTTATTTATTAATATTGGGGGTTTGGAGGACAGACACTTTCTTTCTTTCTTTTTTTTTTTTGAGTTGGAGTCTCACTATGTCACCCAGACTAAAGTGCAGTGCAGTGGCCGCTCCCGACCACTGCAGGCTCAACCTGCTGGGCTCCAGTGATCCTTCCACCTCAGTCTTCCAAGTAGCTGGAACTACAGGCACATGCTACCACACCCGGCTAATTTTTGATTTATTGTAGAGATGAGGTCTCACCAAGTTGCCCAGGTGGGTCTCAAACCCTTGGGCTCAAGCAATCCACTCACCTCAGCCTCCCAAAGCGCTAGGATTACAGGCTGAGCCACCGAGCCTGGTTGACAGACACTTTCAAACAAAAAATGTTAAGCCAACTGCAAAAAAAACAGAAGCAAGCAAGAAAGAAAAATTAACAAAATTGTATTTGTTTTATAAATATGTTAGGATAACTTGCATTACATTTAAATCTGGAGATCAATTGAACTACCGATTTTTTTTTTCCAGATTGAAAGTCATTTCCTAATGCATCAAACATTTTTTTCAGGGTGACCTATAGTCAAAGACTAGGATGTTTCAAAAAAAAAAAATAACATCTTCATGTGTCAACATTCCTGTTGAAAAAAGTGTGTTCATAAACATTATTTTACCTGATTCTCCCAACCACTCTGGGAGGAAGATAAATGCCAAGCATAATCAGAATATAGGCGGTTATTATTAGGTGCTCCCACTTACAAAATCTGAGGATAAGGCCTCTGAAAATAAAGCATCATTGAAAGTAACATTTGCAGAAATAGTTCATATTAAAATGTAAATATATTTCTACAGAGACTTAAAAACCACCCAGTTTCACTCAAAGTGATTATATTCTCAGGACTAGAATACACTGAGGGGAAGCTACAGCCTTGCTCACTATGCAGTAATATAACTATCTGAAAGAAAGATGTGTAAGTAGAAAGACTTAAATGTGAAGGGTGCTAAAGAATTAGAACGTATTCACATTGTTTAGGAAAAATATATTCTCACATCAGTGATAGCAGTAGCACAAGTTGTCTTGTAAGTGTCTAGTAAAGCTCCCTGAATCATCCTAGAAGAAAGAGGGGCTGGTGGTAAAGGCTCCTTCAAAGAGATGATACTTGAGCTGAGTTCTGTAGGATAAGAAGCTGGCCGTGTCAAGAAGAGGTTCCAGTATAACATGAGGCCTTATGCACAGTTAACTGAACTTACTGTGCAAATTTTACCTCTGGATTTTACTCTCTCTTCTATAAAAGTCTAGGCTCCCTTTGCTCCAATGTTTTTCATGCTGGATTATCAAATGCACCAATAAAAAATCAGAAATCTTCCTGTTTAAGGTCAAAAAATTTCAGTCCCTCACCTAGTAAAAACCATAAAAGGCATTTCAATGCACCTTCACCCATTAGTGGAAAGATGATATCTTCTCCTTCCAATTTGCAAAGACAAAAGTCCAAGTCACTCAAGATCAGTACAAAAGCTAGCAAATTGGTCAGGTAGTTCAGATTTGTAAGAAAAAGATGTTATCTGTACCGAATGCATGATTTAACATGTACATTATTTCACATGTTTAGCATGATTTAACAATACAGTGTCTAACAGTATAATCTGTCCATGTGTGTATATTTGCCCCCCAAAATAGTTATCACCATGCTAAACCTAGACAAAAACTATAAAAGACCAAGGAGAAATGGTAAAGGACAAATACAAGGAAAAAAAATTTTTTTTTGAGTTGGAGTCTCACTCCGTCACCCAGGCTGGAGTGCAGTGGCTCTCTTATGGCCAGCCCAGCATCCACCTGCTGAGCTCCAGCAGCTATCCTTCCGCCTCAGCCTTCCAAGTAGCCACAACTAGGCACATGCTACCACGCCCGGCTAATTTGTTGATTTATTGTAGAGATGAGGTCTCGCCAAGTTGCCCTGGCTGGTCTTGAACCTGTGTGCTCAGGCAATTCACTCGCCTTGGCCTCCCAAAGTTCTGGGATTATAGGCTGAGCCATCGAGCCCAGCAGGAAGAAATTTTGAGAATAAAAAAGTCATAAGGTCATCTTATATACAACTTCTATTAAAAACTGCAGAAATGGAGAGCCTTTAAAAGAATAAGACCAATTTCTGGTTAAAGAAAACTGATTAAAAATATTTATTTAACTCTGACCTCCTAGGAAATCCCACTAAAATGATAGTGAATTTTCTAAAAATATAGAAAAATCTCCAAATATGGAAACAATCTAAATGTTCACCCATGAATGAATGGATAAAGAAAATGGGTATATGCATACAATGGAATTTCATTTAGTCTTAAAAAAGGAAGGAAATCCTGTAACTTGCAATGTCATAGATGAAACTGGAGAACGTCATACTAAGTGAAATAAGACAAATTCAGAAAGACAAATACTGCATAATCTCACATATATGTGGAATCGAAAATAGTCAAATTCACAGAGGCAGAGAGTAGAATGGCAATTGCCAGGAGCCGGAGAGATGGGGGAAACAGGAGGTGATGGTCAGAGGATACAAAATTACAGTGATGCAAAATAAATAAGTTTCTGGAGACAGCATAGTACTGATAGCTAACAAGTATACTTAAAATTTTCTAAGAGGGTAGATTTTGTGTTAAATGCTCTTGCCACAAAAATCAATCAATACATACCAACATGTGTGCATACTTGGGAGTGGGAGGAAACTTTGGGAGGTTTTGGATATGTCTGTGGTCTTGGTGTGGGTGATGGTTTCACGGGTGTACACTTATTCCCCAAACTCATCAAGTTATACATTAAATATGTACAATTATACCTCAATAAAGCGGTTTCAAAAAATAAAATGTAGCGCTAAAGAGATCAAAAGAGAGAAGCATGGCAATACGTCAATTAGTGAAGACTGAGCAGAATTGGGAAGGCTGAATTCTCAGCCCACAGAGAGGGAAAGCTGAGAAGCAACCTATTTTGCGATGCAGAACCTCTTAAAGATGCAGGAACTGGTGACAACAGGCACTTCTGGAAATGGGAGTAAAGGTGGGATTTACAAACAGGAGGCTGCACATGGACTCAGGAAGCCATTGTATCACTAGATCTCAGATATAGATATCAATAGATCTCAAATGCCCTGCGCCCTCTGGGAAACTGGCTTCTCTTCAGAGGAGTTTATTCCCTTGAAAAAGTAGATAAAATCGAGAGTTCTGGGATGAGGAAGACTAAACACAGTTGAAGGTGGGGTGACTGTGCTGAAAACAGGGAGATTAAAGTTATATTTTACATGATCCACCCTCTTCCTCCACCCATCCAGCCCCCAGACCCAAAAGCCAGGTTATGTAGTTGAACAGGTTAACCCTGCATGGGCCACCTTCAGGGGTGAGTAGGGCTGAAATTCAGCTCCTCCCTCCTGCTGCATGCTCAGTATAGGTGAGGAAGGTGCACCTTTTCCTCATTCTCTAGAAGTTGCCATCTGATCTCCAGCTCTGCTCCTACAGAGCTGCTCCCTCTACAGAGAGAAGGCACCTCTTCTTAATTTTCACCAAGACCCGGCATGGACTTGCAGTGGCGCTGCTTGGGACTCTGGCAGCCAAACTTCATGAAAGATCCTTTTAAGGGGTACCCAACAAGCCTCCGCAAAACACCAAGCAGTGGCACATCTGGTTACTGTGCAGCAAAGCCCACAGTTGAAAAGCTGGATAGACCTAGCTTCCTTCCTCACCACGAGCAGGCATCTGGAAAGGAAATCTGATGAAAACGGAAACAATGGCTGGGTGTGGTGGCTCACGCCTGTAATCCCAGCACTTTGGGAGGTCAAGGTAGGAGGACTGCTTGAGTCCAGGAGTTTGAGACCAGCCTAGGCAACATAGCGAGACTTGGTCTCTGAAAAAGACAAGAAAATGGAAACGAGCTAAAAAAGGCAACTGGAAGGAAAGAGACTTTTAAAAAGTGTCTTCAGAAAAGAGAAAATATCACCTGCATGGAACAATAACAAGAAGGTATTAAAAAGAATCACAGAATAAGAAACAGCTTTCTGAAATTAAAATAGAAAAGAAAAAATAAAAATTTCAATAGAAAGTTTGGGAAAGAAGTTGAGGACATAGGATAAAAACAGAAAAGAATTAGAGATGTTAACATATAAATAATAGAAAACAGAGAAATTGTGAAAGATAATTTTCTCGAACTAAAGAACATAAGTTTCTAGGTTGTCAGGGTACCTCAAGTACCCAGCATAGTAGATTAAAAAGTAGATCTATATCAAGACAGATCATAAAATTTTAGAACATTGAGGACAAAGAAAATACATTCTAAAGCCTCCATAAAACGCGGGGGGGGGCAAGTTATATTCAAAGTCTGAGGAATGAAAATTGCTTCAAGCTTCTCAAGAGCAACAAAAAATGGTGATTGCCCTCACAATTCTGAAGGCGAATGACCCCCAGCTGAGAATTCTATACTTGGTCAAACAACTAGTTATAAGTTAGGGTAGAAAAAAAATCAATGTCAATGGAAACTAACAAGAGTTAGGGTAGAATAAAGATGCTTTTTCGGGTATGTAAGTTCTCTCAACTTTACCTATCATATTCTGTTTCTCAGGAAGCTACTAGAGAATTTGCTCCAGGAAAACAAAGGAATAAAAAATAAGAAGTTAGGGAATCCAAGAAACAGAGACACCAACTCAAGAGAGGGGAAGATAATCATCAAGTTGAGGGCAAATGAAGACCCCCAAGATAAGCGCTGTGCCCCAGGCCTAGGGGTTCAGTCTATCTGCCACAGAGCAATTGAGAAGCTCCTGGGAGATGCTTCCACAGATACAATTAATAAAATGCCTGGTGGTTCCAACACAGTGAGAAGATACTTGCTCTTCCAGTAAAGAGTTTGGGATTTAATTAGCAAAAACTACATAGACAAGCAACTGAAGACCTAAGACAATCACTAACTTCAGGGAACACAAGGTTTTAGGAGAAAGGAAAAGTAGTCCTGAAAATATCACATTACTTGGCAGTATGGAGTTACATAGTCAAAATAATTGTTTTAAAAAAAATCAATTTAACCAAACTAATGATTTAACAATTGGGGGAGGTTGGGTGGACCACGAGTACACACATGTGTTGGTGGGAAGATAGATAATGATAACAGAGAAAAAGCAAAAAACAACAACGTAGACAGATTATCTTGTGTTCTAGAGGAAACACCCAAATTGCTAAAAAAGACTGAGAGCGTTTGCCTTTAAGGAGAAGGAAACAGGAGCAGGGAACTGCCGATTTATAAGGGAAAACTATTTGCCTCATTAAATAATGGGGATGTGTGACATTGGTGAGAAAAATTAAATTTTAAAAATCAGAAAGACCATATTTTTGTCGGAAGGAAGAAGGGAAACAAACTGGCTTTAAAATTAAGTTTCATTTGCAGTAGAGGCAAGGAGTTCAAGCAACATACAGGGGGATCCCCAAAAACCTGTGATTTATTCACAAAAAACTGTGTATTTATTCTTACATGCTTAAGATTCAGTCACCTTCAAACTACTCCCCGTTTCATGCAATACACCTATTGAGATCCTTTTTCCACTGCTTGAAACAGTTTTTGAACTCAGCAATTTTGATCCCATTTAGTGCTTCAGCCGTCTTTTGTTTCACTTCTTCCACAACGGCAAAATGTGTCCCACTGAGGACATTTTTCATCCGAAGAAACAATAAAAAGTTGTTTGATGAATAGGGAGGGTGGGGCATGGGGGTCGTGCCATTTCTTGGTCAAAAACTGCTGAACACTCAGCACAGTGTGGGCAGGTACTTTGTCATGGTAGAAGAACCAGTCACCTGTTTGCCACAACTCGAGATGTTTCTCAAGAATGCAGCCTCTCACAACACTAGCTGGTGCACCGATGCTGATGGGTTCCTAGAACACTCACCTAGCGGGGGACGCCTGTATTACAAGGCTCCTCCTTCCGGTCTTTTTTGGGTCCCCCTTCATAGGAAACCAGAACTCCGGAGGCACGACCGTGTTCAGAATAGAGATTTTTGTGGTTGTTTAAATTGGAAGATAATTTGCTCCATAAACAAAATGGTATTAAGAAACAGGAGGACTTGAACATTTCAAAAGTGCCATTTAAGAGCATCAGGAGAGGAGGTGCCTCCATTGAGAATACAGCCAAGAAACTCAAGGAAAATGGGGGTTTCATTAAGAGGGTAGGGAGTGATGATCAAGGTCAAGTGCTTGGGGAGGGTGGGGATCAAAACGGTCCAGATCATCAGAATAAACAATGAGAATTTCTAAACCGGGTATTCTAATCAAGGGATTAAGTTCACACGCTTTTAACAAGGCTTGAATCTAAAAAAAAGGGGTTTGAGTTTTTGAAGGAGCTTGTATTTTTCCAGGACGCCACACAATGAATATGACCCTGTTTTCAGTAAATACACAGTTGTCTTTCATGGTGCAGTAGCACAAACCCCGCATTAATAAGAAAGTGAATCTTAGGGCATATTGTCATTACCGTTACCATACAAAGCTCTGTCCCTGTTTTTGGTCCACACAAGGGATGGCATTGTCTGTCAGAGATGAGCATTTGAACTAAAGTTCATGGCTTGGCTGGGATTTTCCTTTTGGCTGCACTTCCCTGGCCAGATCAGCTGCCTGTCACAGGCTGTGGGATTATTGACACCCCAAACAAGATGGGAGCACAAGAAAACAAACAACACGAGCTGCTTTCCCTTCCTGGCGTGTCAAAAGCTAAATTCAAAATACCGAATGTTATATTAAAACTCATTTTAAGATGAAAAACAACTGGGTGAACGACTCATTTCATTTTGCTGAGTCCAATTCAGGGCTTGGCTTCAGGACTAAGAACATAATTGGAAGCAAATGTTCCTTAATCTCTCTACAAAGTATTTTCTCATTTTCTCTTTGTAGCATAGATTGCACTACATGCTTCCACACCCTCCAGACAGATGCAGGACAAACAGAAAAGTCTAGTTTTGGATTTTTTAAAAGCCCACCGTGACACTTTATGACTGAACTTTCCCATTTGCCTGTGTAAGTTACTGCTGCCTTCCGGACATTTCCATCTCAGACATATCAGAGGTACAAATAGTTCAAAGAATGGTATTAATTTGGAATTCAAAAAGTCTGCACAAGCCTATTAACAGCACCCCAAAGAGCCTGGTTGGCAAATGTTTTTTGTGCCAGTATATTAATCGGTCTCCTCCTAAAGTGTTAACCAAATGAACAGCCTTCAGGGGGCAGAACAGTATTTCCTGAGCCCCCACGATCAGAGTTTCTGGAACACAGCCTGAGAGCACCCCACAATACCAGTTACATGCCTATTTTCCCAAAAAATTACAGGAACTTTTTTTTTTTATAAAGCAGTGACTAGCTGAAAAATTCATTCTAAAACACCTATTTTGAAGACAAATGAAAGGGTGATGAAATTGATACCGATGAATTAGAAGTTTGCAAATCTTTATCATGTTTATAAACAGTCCTAGGGATAGAGTGAAGATTCATCCATGGGGAATATATTCATACATAATGTAATCATATATGTCTTTCACTCATTACAATGCTTTTCAAGCAAAAAGTATAATAACAAGATCAATTTTTTTTTTTTTTGAGTTGGAGTCTCGCTCTGTCGCCTAGACTAGAGGGCAGTGGCCGCTCCTGGCCACCGCAGCCTCGACCCCGCTGGGCTCTGGCGATCCTTCCGCCTCAGCCTTCCAAGTAGCTGGAACTACAGGCGCGCGGTACCAGGCCCGGCTAATTTTTGATTTATTGTAGAGATGAGGTCTCGCCAAGTTGCCCAGGCGGGTCTTGAACCCGCGGGCTCAGGCAATTTACTCACCTCAGCCTCCCAAGGCACGGGATTACAGGCTGAGCCACCGAGCCGGCGCAAGATCAATTTTAAATTATGTGTTAACACTCAAAGTCCTTTGACTTAAATCAATAATAGGGCCACTTCAGAAATAAAAGACAGGAGAGACTTTTCTAGAATCTAGCTGTGTATCTTTCCAGTGTCCTCTGAGGATCTTCAGAGATGACTAGGGGTGAGGACATTGTGTAGAAGTGGTTCATCTCCAACTCTATTTGTATTGCAGGTGTTTTAGCAAATGTTCTTAGTAAATGTCCCTTGATGGAGTCTATCTGATACAAGCCCTGAAATGCAGTTCCTTAAGCAATGGAAAATGTCAGATGCTGTATGGAGTGTTGTAGACCAGTGGTCCCCAACCTTTTTTGGCATCAGGGGCTGGTTTCACTGAAGACAGTTTTTCCTCATACCGGGAGTCGGGGAGGAGGGGTGGGTTTGGGGTGATTCAAGCACATTACATTTATTGTGCACTTTATTTCTATGAGTATTGCATGGTAATGTGTGATGAAATAATTATACAACTCACTGTAACACAGAATCAGTGGGAGCCCCGATCTGGTTTTCCTGCAACTAGACAGTCCCATCTCAGGGTGATGGGAGACAGTGACACCAAAAGTGTGTTGCTTATGTCCAGTCTACTCCATAATCTCGTTCTGGTTGCTGTTACTGCAAAAAATCTTGCTTTACAAAGATGGGAATGTTGGAGAGTGGAAGCAGGCTTTTCAGTGCTGATCTGACGAGAGATGGAGCTCAGGCGGTAATGCAAACGATGCGGAACTGGCTGTTGATAAGAGTCTTTGCTAGCTGGTCGCTCACCTCCTGCCGTACTGCCTGGCTCCTCACAGGCCACAGACCGGTACTGGTCTGTATCCTGGGGGTGGGGAACCCTGTAGTAGATCATCTTTGTCTGCAAGACAACAGGGATCGTCTCTTGGGGACTTCTTCAGATCCACTCCACTCCAACATCCTCATCACTTGCTGGCTCTTCTGCTCCAGCCATGTTGCTCTCTTGACTGTCCTTGAAGCCAACAAATAGGCCCTGCCTCTGGAGTTCTCTGTGGTGCTGTGCTGTTCCTCCTGGTGTCCTCTCCAGGATCAGCAACCTGGCTCCCTCTCGCCTTTCATTCAGGCCACTTTACAAAAGGCACCTCCCTATGTAAATAGCGCCAATCCCAGTCTTTCTTGCCTCACTGCTTTATTTTCCTTTGCTGCATTTGTAATGGGTTGAAGAGTGTCCCCCCAGAATTGTGTCCACGTGGAACCTTGGAATGTGACCGTATTTGTAGACAGGGTTTTCATAGAAGTAATTAGGTAGGATGAGAGGATACTGGATTTGAGTGGGCCCTAAGTTCAACATGACAGATACCTTTCTAAGAAGAGGAGAGGGCGCAAATGGAGAACCCCATGTGACCACAGAAACAGAGACTGGAATGATACAGCTGCAATTCAACCAATGCCAAAGACTGCAGGCAACCACCAGAAACTAGAAAGAGGCAAGAAAGGATTCTTCCATGGAGCCTTCAGAGGAAATATGGCCCTACTGACACATTGACTTCAGACTTTCAGCCTCCAGAACTGTGAGAGAGCGTATTTCTGTTGTTTAAAGCAACCCAAGTTTGTGGTACTTTGTTACAGCAGTCCCAGGAGACAAATACAGCATTAGTACCACCCTGACGTATACATTTTTTATTGGGTGGTTTGTCTTTCTCTTTTTACACTGGGACATACAGTCTTTAAGATGGGGCTTTCTCTCTTTCTCTCTCTCTCTCTTTCTTTCTTTGTTTCTTTCCTCACTCTTGTTGCCCAGGCTAGAGTGCAGGGGCATGTTCATGGCCACCATAGCCTCGACCTGCTGGGCTTAGGTGATCCTTCCGCCTCAGCCTTCCAAGTAGCTGAAACTGCAGATGCACAACACCACGCCCAGCTAGATTTTTTTCTTATAGTTTATTGTAGAGATGAGGTCTCACCAAGTTGCCTAGGCTGGTCTTGAACCCCCAGGCTCAGGCGATCCTCTCACCTCGGTCTCCCAAAGTGCTGGGATTATAGGCTGAGCCACCAAGCCCAGCCAATTGCTGTGTTTCTAGTGCCTAGATCATTAGACTATCACTGACTTTGGAGATGGAAGGGAACCACAGGTCAAGGAATTCGGGCAATCCTCTAGTAGCTCAAAAAGGCAAGAAAGGATGCTCTCCTAGAGCCTTCAGAAGAGAATACAGCTCTGTCCACACCTTGACGTCTTTTCCTTTTCTTTCTTTCTTTCTTTTTTTTTTTGACTTGGGGTCTCACTCTGTCACCCAGGCTGAAGTACAACAGCACAATCAGAGCTCACCACAGCCTCAACCTCCAGGGCTCTTAGGCAATCCTTCCACCCCAGCCTCCCAAGTAGCTGGGACTATAGGTGTGTGCTACCACATCCAGTTAATTTTTTATTTTATTCTTTTGTAAAGACGAAGTCTCGCTGTATTACCCAGGCTGGTCTCAATCTCTCGCAATCCTCTTACCTTGGCCTCCCAAAGTGCTGGGATTATAGACATGAGCTGCCATGTCTAGCCGATTTTAGGACTTTTGACCTCCAAACATAGGATACGAAATTTATATTTTAAGCCAGGAAATTAGAGATAATTTGTCAAAAACAATAGGACACTAATGTGCTTTGTTACCCACAATGTGTTCTTTGTTCCCTCTCTCCCCCTGATTGAGCTCTCCCTTAACCCATGGCCAAGGGAAGGGTCAATGACGTACCCAGAGACACACTTGACCTAGAGACCTAATGTTTCAAATAGGGTGTTAGTGATTAACAGCAAAGGAAAAGATTATAAATGCTAATGCTTCTGCCTCTATTTAAGAGCTGAGTGACAACAAATTTCCAAAAATAGAATTCAATGTTCTCTGAAACTGTTGAAAAGAAAATAATTTTTAAAAGCAGCTTAAAGCCATGAATAAAGATCATGGGATGGAACATTTTCTTTCTTCCTGACACGGAAACTATTTAATAATAACATCCTTACATAGGTATCTACAGAAAAAGTTGGGAAGAGATACCAAAGAAAAAAATTTAGCATGCTTGATTTTTTTTTTTTTTTCTTTTTTAGAAAGAGTCTTGTTCTGTCACCCAGGCTGGAGTGCAGTGGTATGAACATAGCTCACTGAAGCCTCCAACTCTTGGGCTCAAGCAGTCTTCCTACCTCAGCCTCCCAAAATGCTGGGATGACAGGCATGAGCCACTGTACCTGGCCCAGAAATTTATAAAATATTAAATAACGGTAGATTGGTTTGTCACAATATTTTTGAAAAATTTTTTAAATTATAAATGTATGAAAATTAGCTATGTTTTGCACTTTGTGTTTTCTTTTTTAAAAAATTTTTAACGTTGAAGATGTGGGGTACCATTCAGGGTTAAGTATACAAATGTTCATTATGCAGGTACAAAAATGTTTTTTAATGAGTGCCCCAATGCCCCTACTCAGTTGCTGAGGAAGTGATGAGAGGAATCCCTGTTTATTGAGGAGGAAGTTGGGGGCTAGGATGAGGAAAGATTAACTCCACCTTCTGCAAAAAAATGTACTAGCAGGGGTCTGGGATTCCTATCCACAGCTCCTGATTCCAAGTCTAATGATCTTTACATCATGTGTCATTGCTAGTTGCAAATAAAAACAAACAAGCACCTCTCAGCCGGGTGTGGTGGCTCATGCCTGTGATCCCAGCACTTTGGGAAGCTGAGATGGGAGAATTGCTTGAGCCTAGGAGTTGGAGACCAACCTGGGCAGTATAACGAGACCTTGTCCCTAAAGAAAAAAAAAAAGCAGCCAGGTTCGGTGGCTCAGCCTGTCTGTAATCCCAGCACTTTGGGAGGCCGAGGCGAGTGGACGGGCTCGAGACCAGTTGGGCCAACTTGACAAGAGCTCGTCTCTACAATAGATCAAAAACTAGCTGGGCGTGGTAGCGCGCATCTGTAGTTCCAGTTACTTGGAAGGCTGAGGCGGCAGGATCGCTGAAGCCCAGCAGGTCAATGCTGGGGTGGCCATGAGCGTGCCACTGCACTCCAGCCTGGGCGACAGTAAGACTCCAACTCAAAAAAAGAAGGAAAGAAAAATAAAGCATCTCTCCCCCAGACTGGAAATGTAGCCTTAGAGCTGACTAATTTAGTTGAAAGAGCCTAGGCCTAGAATCAGTCATACCTGGGGGAGTTCTTGCTCTTCCCTTCACCAAGAGCATGACCTTGAAAAAGAGACTAACTTCTCTCAGTCCCTCCGCTCCTGCATTTGAGAAATGGTCATTACAACACCTGCCCTAGAGAGACTGTAAAGAGTCAATGACCTACATGTACAGAGCAGCCTGAGGGAAAATACTAAAAGATAATAACTGTTACTATTTTTACTTTTCAACCACTATTTGATCTAGTGCCTGAAAATCCACAGTTAGAGAGGTTTCATTAGGTTATTGACTTAATCTTCTTTTAAAACAAAAATACCCTAGCAAGGCTTATACACTGAGTCACAATTAGCAACTCTCATCTGAGTGTGAATTTCTTTTTCAGGTCTAAGAAGAAGTCAGTGAAGAAGCTAAAACATTCAGTCATGACCTTGCCAATTATCAGCTGGCTGATTCTAGGCAATTTATGGAAACTTCCTGAGCCACTTTTCCTCATCTGTGAAATGGGAATGCTGTATTTAAATGGTTATTGAGTGACTCAAATGAAATAGCGTGCGAACTTGCTTTGTGAACTACAAAGAGCTGTGGCAGCTTTAAATTATATTACTTTGGGGTTTAGAATAATGCTCTCAACTAATATACAGAAATATTTGAAGCACTAAATTATTCACTATATTATAGCATGTATAATTTATTATTATACATTATTACCTTAAGCATTATAATTTTCTGTTAGGAATAAGAATCAGATTGAACTCTCATTTTCCTCCTTGGTGTTATTATTCTGAGGTCTACTAAAGAAAAAGAATTACATAAGAATAAAAAATGTGAAGTTTGGGAGTCAAAGAACAAGAAAAGCCTAAATGTGCATCTAATTACTCTTTTGACTAAACAATCCAACACCCCCCCCTCCCCTTTTCTCTAGCTGGATACTGCTAAGAGTTATACATTATTGAGATAAGGACTAGAAACCAGTAACCAAATATACTTACTGCAGGAAGTATTAGAAAAAAAGCTGGGGGAAAAATTTGCTTTAAAACAATTTTGCCAGGTTATTTCTACAGGTAATGTGAATGCTATCAATATGCTTTATTTTATACAAAAGTAGATGATTAGATTCACACACATGCACATTTATGTATTCAGATACATCAAATTCTTCAGAGGAAAATTTAATTTTAGCATGAATTCAAAGAGGTTGAAAGCTGCTTAAAAAGGAATTTTGAGGACACACCTTAATGAGATGTCCTTATTAACTGTCTCTATTATTTCCATGTTCTCTGAAATGAAGTTGAAAGCACAGTTACAAACTGGAAGTTATAGCATCTTTGCTTTTAGGGGGCTGCATATAAGAATTGCGTGACAGCTCGCTATGAAGCAAATTAATAATGCCCTAGTAAATGTAACCGGGGCACGGAGAGGCTGGATCAATTTTTACGCAGCCTGCTTTGGAAATAGGCTTGCTCGAGAACAGCAGGAACGCTTGTCATTAATGAATCCCTTGCTTTACTTTCTTTCCTTTGGCTACAGGTAATTTGAATAATGATGCCATTTTGAAATCACTAAATTGAAGAAAGATATTTTTGAGGAAATAATAATCTCCTTCTGCTACACCCCCCCCCCACCAAGCCAACCAAAAAATCTCTGTTAACACACCACAACAGCTTCGTGCAAAAACCTGAACGTCTTCTGATTGTCTGCTTGGCTGACTGGCCAGATGTGATGAGAATCTGGACGTGGCAAGACAGTTACCCAAATGTGCTGCTTGTGAGTTTTCTCGGGCCATAAGGGGCTGAATGACTCCAGAACAGAACTTCAGAGGAGCTCGACAGCATAGAGCTCATTTTGTATGAGAGCATACAGCAACCAGGACCTGACAGAAAGCCGGGTAGAAAGGACAGGAAAGAGTTAATGACTGATATGCTTGGGGTCTCTAAAGTATCCTGAGAAAAGGCTGTTAAGTTTTCCTTGTTTTCTTTAGAAATCAACTGCTTGATTACAGGAATCTCTTCTGGGTTCTATTTTATTGTACTTAGGAAAAAAATGACCTTCACCTCAATTTGTACTACCTCATTAGAAAACAATAAAAAGAGCTGGCAAGGCGGCTCAGGTCTATCATCTCAGCACTTTGGGAGGCCAAGGTGAGAGGATTGCCTGAGCCCACGGGTTAGAGACCAGCCTGGGCAACTTTGCGCGACCTCATCTTTACAATAAATCAAAAAATCAGCCAGGCATGGTGGCACATGCCTGTAGTTCCAGCTACCTGGAAGGCTGAGGCTGAAGGTTCACCAGCAGGTCAAGGATGCAGTGTCTGTGAGCGGGCCACTGCACTCCAGCCTGGGTGACAGGGTGAGAAATCCACTCAAAAAAAAAAAGAGAGAGAGAGAAAACAATAAAGAGAGATCCATAAATAGTAACATAAGCATCCTATACAACTACCTACATTATTAAAAGGGAAAGCAAGGGAAAGCAATAAGTTTGTGAACTTGTCACTATGCACTTACATTGGCAGCACTGTACAGAGAACTCAGTAAGGTTTCATAACCTTAGTGCATCAGTGTCTCATAGCTGTGTTCGTGTTAATGTGTGGCAGTGTCTTGCTGAATGACGTTCATTATTGTTGCTGCACGTTTGTGTGTGCCATTACGAGAATGCCAGAGCTTGAATTAGAGCAACGAACAAACATGAAATTTCTTGTTGAACTTGGCAAGAGTGGGAGTGAAATCAGGGACATGTTAGTCCAAGCTTATGGGGATAATACCATGGAAAAAGGCAACAGAGTACAAATAAGCATTTTTCTGAGGGGAGAGAAAGCGTCACTGATGAAAAGACGTCAGGACGACCAGTAACAAGCAGAACTAATGAAAATACTGCAAAAAACTCATCAAATGATGTGTCAAAATCGTTGGCTGACTATGAGAAGCATAGCAGATCAAATAAACATCGATGGAGAAACAGTTAGGAAAATCTTAACTGAAAATCTTGGCAGGAGAAAAGTGTGTGCAGAAATGGTCCCGAAGGAGCTCTTGCATCATGACAATGCACCAGCTCACACAGCACTGTCCTTGAGGGAGTTTTTGCATAGTTGCTTTCCCTGGGACAGTTTGCATGGAAGAATGCTTCCCAATTTTTCTGTATAAAGTGGATAGGACAATAGAAAGACACAGAATTTCTGATTTGAACATAGCCATGTAATTAAAAACTATGCACCCCTTGTACAAATAGACTCATTGGGAGAAGTGAATTCAGTCATTCTTAGTGCACGAGGATGAATATCAGATTTGAAAGGATTGCTTATTAAGTGACAGTCTTGTCCACGGGGGCAAAAAGCCACGATTTTTATTTTCTGGAAGGTCATCTCCAATGTTGAGTGTATAATTGTGGATGTGTAGTACTGATACTTTAAAAAATATTTAATTACTCATATTTTCAAAGAGGTAAATACATATACATGGCACCAAATTCAAAAGCTACACAATGATTTGCAGGGAAAAGTCCCCATCCTATTCCCAGTTTCCAGAGAAAACCACTGTTATCAGTTTCTTGTGTCACCCTCCAAAAACATTTCTATGCACATATCAGCAAATACATATGGTCCCAAACCTTGCTTGTTTTTCTTTTCACTTATCTCTTTATCTTGGATATACTTCCATATCTGAACACACAAATAGACTTTGGTATATTTAACAGGCTGTTGAAGAACATTCTATAAATGTAAAATGGTTTGATTTTTACCTTAAGGACACTGAGAGGTTTTTATTTTCAAGCAACTTTATTGAGATATAATTTACAAATCATAAAATTAACCTATTTGTAAGGTACAATTAAATGACTTTTAGTAAATGCACAATTCAGATTCTGAACATTTCCTGTACCTAGGCCTGGGCAATCATTTGTCTACTTTCTGTCTCCATTGGTTTGCCTTTCCCGGACATTTCATATAAATGGAATGATACAGTGTGTGGTCTTGGTATTGGGCTACTTAACATATGTGTTCAAGATTCATCCATATCATAGCATGTGTCATTAGTTTGTTTCTTTTTGTGGTTGAGTTCATGGTTGAGTAATATTCCATTATATAGATATACCACATATTGTTTATTCATTCACAGTAACAGATATTTGGGTTGTTTCCAGTTTGGAGCTATTAGGAATAATGCTGCTGTAAACATGGCTGTATGAGTCCTTGTGTAGACCTGTTTTATTTCTCCTAGGAGTGGAATGGCTAGCTTGTATGGTAGGTGTATGTTTACCTGTTTAAGGAACTGCTAAACTGTTTTCCAAAGAGCCTACACCATTTTGCATCTTCCTAGCAATGAATGAATATTTATTGGGGTCTTCAACTTGACTAGTAAGAACTAGAATTTGTCTTAAACTGTAGGCTAGTATTGGGTCCTGTTATGGGTTGAATTGTGTCCCTTCCAAAAAGATTTCAGGTCCTAACTCCCAATATCTGTGACTGTGACCTTATTTGGAAATAAGGTATTTGCAGATAATCCAGTTAAGATGAGCTCATCAGATTGGGCTCTCGTCCAGTATGAATAGGTCCTTATACAAAATCAACCCTGCCAACGCCCTGATCTTGGACAGAACTGTAAGACAATATATTTATGTTGTTTAACCCCCCCCCCCCAGTTGGTGGTACTTTGTCCTAGCAAACTAATACAGATCCTCAATTCTATGATCATAAAACAAGACCCAAGGTATTCAAACAAATCCATTTCTTATCAGGGCAGTGAATGAATTGCATCTTTTAAGGGATGACTAGGAAAAACTAACAGTGAAATTGCTCTCAAGAGACCATCTCATCTACCCAGAAACTACAGAGCTGTCTGATTTATGACCAGCCTTATTATGCGAATTGTCTCTTTCTACTTAAAAAAATAATGGGGCCTGGAGTGTAATTACAGCATAAGGGGTTCTGGAGTAAAGCAACTTATGTAAAGATATGCTTTGATGAGCTTACTAATCAAGGGAAAATGCAGAGAGTCATTTTAGTTTTTATTATTCTTTTAGTTAGTTCCACCATGGAAACCCAAACCTCAAGTATTACTTGTTTTCCCTTTTGCTCTCCATTTATATAGGTACAATATGAAGGCAACTTTTTTCTTTTTAAAAAATTTGTATAAATGCATGGGGTACATATGAAGTTTAGTTACATGTATATAACACATACTGATCAAGTCAGGGTATTGAGGGTGTCAATTCGAGCACAACACATTTTTGTTCTGCACTGCTATCAAGCGTTGAATTTATTTGAAGGAAAACTTTTGTTTTCTCATAGCTGGTTTGAGAAGACACTGGTGCTAGATGTATATTCCGCCTGGCCTCCAAATCTGAGGTCCAGCCATCTGCACCCTGCTCTGTGCTCTGAGAAGCAGACCCAGGGGGCTGTATCAGCTGGCCCCTTCCCAGCTGTCCCTGGCTGGGCTCACTAATGGGAGCACTGACAGAGAGCCAGAGGACAGGGTGAGTGTGAGGTCAGGGTCCTCACTCCCCAGTTTTCCCTACCTCAGGCTGCCACAGGCTGGCTGTGCCCCAAGGCCACAGCTCTGGTCACGCTGCCCTTTCTTTGGGTTCTCGTAATTATTCCCTCCCTTAGCCTCATCAGGATTTGGAATCTTAGGGGTATGTAATAGCTATCTATTGCTGCGTAACGAGTTACTACAAACTCAGCAGCTTAAAACAACACTCATGGTTTCTGTGGGTCAGGAGTATGGACATGGCTGAGCTGGGTCCTTAGCTCAGGGCCACACAAGGCTGTAACTTAGGCATTGGCCAGACTGCATTCCTTTCTGGAACTTGAATTTCTCTTCTAAGCTTTCACGGTTATTGGCAGAATTCAATTTCTTGCAGTGGTTGGACAGAGGTCCCTGCTTTCTTGCTGGCTGTCAGTCAAGGGCTACTCTCAGCTCTTAGAAGTTTCCCATGGTTCCATGCTACATGACCCTCTCACGACACGGCAGCTCACTTCTCCAAGGCCCACAAGAGAATCCCCGCAGTCTGCTAAGACGAAGTCTTCCATAATGAAACTTAATCGCAAGGGTGCTATCCCTCCACCTCTGCCATATCCTGTGGGCTAGAAACAAATCACAAGTTCCACTCATATTTAAGGGCAGGAGATTATACAGGGGTGTAACTCATTAGAGGTCATCTTAGAATTCTTCCTACTTCAGGAGAGTCAGTCAGTCCACTGTTTCTAGCCCTTGAATTGTTTTCCCTTAAACCCTGTCTGTGCCTTCAAGTGGCCCCTCAATTAAATTCTTCTCAAATTACCCATTGGAGTGTTCCATCTGTTCCTGCCAGGACCCTGACTGATAAAATCCCTCTGCAAGTGACCTGCTTTGATAATGTGCTTTCCTGAGTCTTCTTTGAGCCTGGGCCAGCTGGTGGCTAAACTTGAGAGAGCGCACAGACTGAGCTAAACTGTTTAGCATCGCAAAGGAAACGGTGGCGATGGTTTCCACTTGGCTGCAAGCAGGGAGAGAGAGCAAGGTTCTGTAGCCCGAAGCCAAGCAAAGAAACTTGGGAGCAGATGACTAATAGGGAATTTTTGGCGTGAAATGCTGAGTGGTATGCAATGTAAACCCTCTCACAGTCTGTGAAATTTACATTGTTCACTCCTGCCTCAGGTTGGCATCTTCTCTTTGGGGAACAAAAGAAAGAACAGAGGCCTGCTTTGAAGTTGGCTTGAAGCGTGAACAAAGAGTGCCTGCCTGTACACAGCCGTATCTGGGGTTTATGTGGCATCTGATCCCCTGGGACACGGGGGAGCCACGCTGCTTCCTAACAGAAATCTGAACACTCATCTTTTTATTGTCTTCTTTTTCCTTTAGAAAAGGTGAAAAAAAACTTCCCATTTTAAAAATTATTTCACTTTAAAACATTCACTTTCATATTTTTTAGGAAATTTGCTTATTTAAAAGTCATATGCTCCTAGACCACTGTTCACGATGCAGAGAGAGGCCATGTCTGAAGCCTGAAAATGTGCTCTATTACACATTTGTGATTCTTTCATTAACTGTAACACAATAACCCTTTGATCTATCTTTAAAGGATCCAAGACCAGGGAAACAAAACTGAACTGAAAGCAAAATAAAAATAAAGCAGCTCAAAAAAAGTGATGTTTTATATCTTGCAATGCTACACTTATTTGAGTATTTGAGAGACATGAAAGCATTGCCTTAAATCCCATTTAATTGCATCCGGAAGATGGTTATGTAGGTCATTGTGGCTGATCTCAGAGATAGCATGGAACAGTAATTTTCAAAATGTGGTTTTCAGACCAGCATCACCAACATCACCTGGGTCCTTGTAAGAAATAAAATTCTTGACCCCCAAACCAGATCTACGGAATCAGAAACTCTTGAGATGGGACCCAGCAATCTATGGCTTAACAAGTCCCCAGGTGACTCTTATTTACTCTATAGATTGAGAACCATTAGAAACAGAAGGATTTGGACTTAGTGACTTTTGCCTATGTGTTCAAGGGTAGTACTCTTTAAAAAGAGAGAGAAGGAAATATCAGAACCTGAGAAGTAAGGTTCTTTGCTCCTGGCTACCTGGGATGTCAGACAGGAGCAGCCTATCCCAGGCGCTCCCTGTAGGTTACTAGGCAACACCACCTCTTCACATTAAACCTCTCTACTCCTTTCCTTTGAGCTTATTTTAGTATTTGGGTTGAGCAGTTTTAGTTCAGCAGGTCCAGATATTATAAAACTCATTGTCCAGGGATGGTTTAAGATATATGCAACTATTTCTTAAAAGCGTCTTTTAAAATGACCGTCTTTTATTTTTAATTATTGTACTGTCAAAACGAATTGTTGAGACAGATGACCTCTTATGAACTCTCCTAACTTAGGATTTCATAAAGTCTAAATGCTACCCCAGAAAATGATTTAAATACCATGACTTTAAAAAATCAGATTAACCAGCAACGAAATGTTTTTATTTTAAACGTTTTTCATAATTGTTTCTAGTTATTGCTTCTAACTTCTCTCTTGCCAATTTTTTCCCACGGTGAGAAAAAAAAAACAAAAAAACGAACCTGTATATCATTTTCATCTATTCCTGCATCCTGTATTTGTTCTAATTTTGACTAAGGATTAACAAGGTGGCAGGGATGGCATCAGCTGATGAATACAAGGAGCTTCCAATCCAGTAAAAGAAAAAGTCAGGGAGACAGACCACTGCAGAACAGTGTAAGGATGCAACCATCAGAATAGGCTCAATGTGTCCCAGAAGCACAGAGCAGTGACCTTAAGGATGGAGCCAGGGAGGGCTTCAAGGATGATGTAAGTAGGTGTTATGGAGTGGGAGAGAGAGGGAAGGCACAGAGGTGAGAAAAGGCCTGGCCAATTCCGGGGGATGGCTGCCGTCCACAGTTGCTGGAACATAAAATTAGAGGCAGAAGGTGTCAACCAATGAGCTGTTTAGGGACCTGAGCAATGAAGGAGTTGTAGGATATGGGCAGCCACAGAAGACCTGAAAGCAGGACAGATGTGATTATATTTGCATTTAAGGATTATCTCTTTGGCAGCTGAGGAAGGATAGCACTGAATAAGAGAGACTGCTGAGAATGATAACATGGTGGTCTAAGAGAGAATGATGTGGGCTTGAACTGGGATATTTGTGATGAGAGTAGGGAAGACCAGACCAATTTGAGAAATACCCAAGACTGAGTGACTCCTTGGGTATTGATAATGAAGGACAGGAAGGAATTCAGAATGAAACCCAATTTCTAACCTAGTGACAGGTAGTGCTACCATCTGAGATGGAGAATATAGGAGGAAGAAACAGTTTAGGTTTTGTTTTGGTACATGCAAGATGTTTGTTTATTTATCCATCTGGTAGGTATATGAGTCCCCTTTTTCGAGAAGAAAATAAAAGTTCCAGAGAAAGAGATTTGGGAGTTATCAGTGTATAAATGATACTGAAACAATGAGTGAGTGTGGAAGAGATCACCTAGAGAGAGTGTAACAAAGACCATGGTGGAGGAATAAGCCTTGGGGGACCCTGGAGTTTAAGAAGTTAAGGAATGAATGGACGAAGACAAGCCCAAAAAAGAGAGAATCATAAATGTCAGGAAGAATCAAAAGATTTATAAATGTCAGGAAACATAAACCAGGAAATGCCATGGAAGTCAAATGGAGCCAACGTTTTGGGAAGAAAGGATAGGTTAACAATGAACAATGCTTCAGAAAAGTGCAAGGAGTTGACGAAAAACACTCTCTGCACAGAGCAATTGAGAAGTTGTTGGTCTTTAGGAAGCAGAATGTTCGTATAAATCAGAATGCAGGGGTTTGTGGGCAAAAGGAAGTTGAAGAGGAGAGAGAACATGTAGACAACTTTTTGGAGAAGAGAAAAATTGGTCAGAGATTATTTTCTTTTTAGATGAGTGAGACTAGAATCATTTGTCATCTTTAAAGGAAGATGCTAGTGAAAGAGAAATGAGAAAGAAAAATAGAGAAACAAATGGACAGAGCAAAATCTGGCAGGAGGATGAGTAATGTCAAAAGAAATGGTGAAAGCACGTAAAGACATATACTACCTATAGCTGCCTGGAACAAAAAAAAATGGAAGACTAGGCAAGCAGCAGACAGGCTCAGACAGAAGGAGGAAGGTGAAGAGAAATATTCTTGGGAGGGATTGGAAAAAAAATAAATACTCTGAAGGGCTACCTTGCACACTGGAGTACATCACACAGGCTCAAAGCCAGATAATTGCTCAGAAAAGAACTGAATGGACCATATACTTGGATCTGTGGATGGTCTTTGGGCTTTATGCAAGTAGGAAGTGAAGGCTAAGGCAGAGTTTAAGGAGTACCACAGCCAATCTGCAAAGACCAACAGAGTCGTTTTTCTTTTTCTTTTTAGCTCTAGGTGTTTAAGGAAATCTCTGTCAGGTCACTGGCTGACCACTGAGATAATGGAACAGAGACTTCAGTGACTATACAAAACAAAGAACATGGTCTTTGCAAAAATAGTTTGGAGAAGTCATGAAAAACAAACAAACAAAAAGACTGCTGTCCTTAAAAATCAACAATGGCAAACCCTAGGGAGAGTAGAGAATCTGATTTCCAGAGTTACCACAGTATAATACTCAAAATATCTAATTTTCAACAAAAAAGTGTATTCACACAAAGAAACAGGAAAGTATGGTCCATTCACAGGAAAAGTAATTAAATTGACAGAATGCTAGCCGGGCTCAGTGGCTCAGCCTGTAATCCCACACCTTTGGGAGGCTGAGGTGAGTGGATTGCCTGAGCCTGCGGGTTCAAGATCTGCCTGGGCAGTGAGACCTCATCTCTACAATAAATCAAAAAATCAGCCGGGCGTGGTAGCACATGCCTGTAATTCTGGCTACTCGGAAGGCTGATGTGGAAGGATCGCCGGAGCCCAGCAGGTCAAGGCTGCGGTGGCCGGGAACGGCCACTGCACTCCAGTCTGGGCGACAGAGTGAGACTCCAACTCAAAAAAAAAAAAAAACCATGCTACAGGAAGCTCAGACATAGAAATTACTAGAGATAGAGTTTAAATTTATAAATATTTAATATAACATATTAAATACTATAACTGTACATACCAACCAGCCTAAATTTGTTCAAAGAACTAAAGGAAACCAAAGATAAAGAACTAAAGAAAACCAGTCTATGAACAGGTAAAGGACATAAATAAAGAAATAGAAATTATATAGTAAACCAAATTTTAAAACTGTAAATGAAAAGTGCAAGAGGTAAAATAAGCATAGAGCAATTCAATAACTAATTTAAACAGGCAGATGAAAGAAGCAGTCAACTCTAAGATAGGACAATAGAAATTACCCAGTTTAATAAGCACAATGAAAAAAGAATGAAGAAAAATGAACAAAGCTCAAAGGACCTATTGGACATGAGAAAGAGGTGGAAAGACATTTGAATGGTCAAAAGGTCCCAATCTGTTTAAATATATAAATCTACATATCTAAGAAGCTTAATAAACTCTGAGTAGGATAATCTCCCACACCATAATAAACAATCACATTTATAATCAAATTGTCAGAATCCAAAGATAAAGAGAGAATCTTCAAAGCAAGTGACTCATTGTATACAAGGGGCCTCTATAAGATTAACAGTCAATTTGTCATCAGAAACAATGGTGACCAGAAAGCAGCTTAATGACATTTTCAAAGTGCTGAGGTGGGGGTGGGCGCAGGATTCTACATCAAGCAAAACTATTCTTCAAAAGGAGGTATTAAAACATTCCCAGGTAAGCAAAAACTGAGGGAGTTTGTTGCCATTAGACTTAACCCTGTAAGAAATGCTCAAGGGCGTCCTTTGGGTAAAAATGAAAGGGCACAGTAAGACAGTAAGTTAAAGTCATTTGAAGAAATAAAAAACTTGGTAAAGGGAACCACATAGGTAAATATAAAAGTCAGTATTATTGTATTTCTGGCTTGTACTCCTCTTTTTCCCTGTATGATTTAAAATACAATGCACCAAATAATAATTCTAAATCTATGTTAAGGAGCATACAAATTTAAAGATGTAATTTTTGACAACAACAACATAAGGGGGGGCTGCAAAGCTATACAGGAGCAGAAATTTTATATACTATAGAAGCTAACTTGGGATCAATTCAACAAGCTACATTGTTTTAAATTTAGGATGGTAAATGCAATCTCCATGGTAACTAATTTAGAATAACTTTTAAAATTATATAAAAGGAAAAGAGGAGAGAATAAAAATGGTACACTAGAAAAAAAAAATCAAACACAAAAGAAGGTAGTATTGAAGGAATAGAGGGCCAAAAAAAGTGACATATAGAAAACAAATGGCAAATTGGTAGAAGTAATATAAAATATTTAACATATATACTCAGTATATATTGTTTAATATATCATATATAGCATATATTTAACATATAATAATTATCATGTATCTTAATATGATATATTAAATAACATAATTTTAAATATAAATACATTAAACTCACTAATTAAAATACACAGACTAGCAGACTGGCAGTAAAACTATTCTGAGAGATATTGTAATGGTGGATACATGTCATTATACAATTGTTAAAAGTCATAGACTGTACAACACAAAGAGTAGAACCATAGTGTACTATACTAATGTAAGATGTTACTAATAGGAGAAACTGTGTGCATAGTGGGGACTTGGGAACTTCCTGTACTTTCCACTCAATTTTTCCATAAATCTCAAACTGATAAAAAAAGTCTATTAATTAAAAAATTTAACTATGTGTTGTCTATAAGTTACTTGCTTTAGATCTAATAGGTTGAAAGTGAAAGGATGTAAAATGATATTCTAGGCAAACGGTGACCAAAGATGAGCTGGGGTGACTATACTAATATGAGGCAAAAGAGATTTTAAGTCAAAAATTGTTATGAGACAAATAAGGATATTAAATATTGATGAGGATAAACTCATCAAGAAGATATAACAACTAAAAATGTATACCCACCTAACTACAGAGTCCCAAGATATTTAATGCAAACACTGACAGAATTGAAGGGAGAAATGGATAGTTCTACAATAGTAGTTGAAGACTTCGACAGTCTACCTTCAACAATGAACAGATTATCCAGACAGAGGATCCATAAGGAAATTGAGAACTTAAAACTATAAACCAATTAGATCTAACAGACATATATAGAACACTCCACTTAACATAGCAGAATACACATTCTTCACAAGTGTACATAGAAAACTCTCTAGGACAGACATACATTAGGTCACAAAAACAGCCTCTATAAATTTTAAAGGATTGAAATAATACAAAGTAGCTTTTCAGATTGCAACAGAATGTTATTAGAAATCAATTACAGAAGGGAAACAAGAGAATGTACAAATACACAAAAAGTACACTCTTTTTTTTTTTGAGTTGAAGTCTCACTCTGTCCCCCAGACTGGAGTGCAGTGGCCGCTCCTGGCCACTGCAGCCTCGCCTGCTGGGCTCCGGCGATCCTTCCGCCTCAGCCTTCCAAGTAGTCGGAATTACAGGCATGCGCTACTACGCCTGGCTGAATTTTCAATTTATTGTAGAGATGAGGTCTCGCTGCCCAGACGGGTCTCGAACCCACGGACTCAGGCAATCCACTCACCTCAGCCTCCCAAAGGTGCAGGATTACAGGTTGAGCCACCGAGCCTGGTTAACAATACGCTCTTAAACAACAAAGGGGTCAAAGGATAAACCACAAGGGAAATTACAATACTTTAAATGGGGGGAATAAAAACAATACTTATGGGATGCAGCAAAAGCAATGCTCAGAGGGAAATTTATAGCTGGAAATGCCTACATTAAAAAAAAAAGAAAAACCTAAAATCAGTAACCTAACTTCATACCTTAAGGAACTAAAAAAAGGAAAAGCAAACCAAATCCAAAGCTGGCAGAACGGAAGAAACAAGATTAGTGCAAAGCTCATTAAAATAGATAATAGGACAACAATAAAGAAAATCAGTGAAACCAGAAACCAGAAGTTGGTTCTTCAAAGAGATCAACGAAACCAACGAAACTTTAGGTAGCTAAAAAAAAAAAAAAAAAAAATAGAAAATGCAAATAACTAAAATAAGAAGTGAAAGGGAGTATATCGTTACCAATCAACCATTGTTGGTGAGGATGCAAAGAAATTGGAACACATTGCTGGGATGTAAAATGGTTCAGCTAATGTAGAAAAACATTTTGGTGGTTTTTCAGAAAGTTAAACACAGAATTATCATATACCCCAGCAATTCTACTTCTAGGTATGCATCCAAAAGAATTACATTGATATTTACAGAAGCACTGTTCACAATAACCAAAAGGTAGAAACAACACTAATATCTTCAATGTGTGAATAGATAAACAAATAGTGGTATATACATGTACTGAAATATTATTTGGTCATAACAAAAAATGAAGTACTTACTAATGCATGCCGCAACATGGATGAACCTTGAAAATATTATGCTAAGTGAAAGAAGCCAGACACAAACGTCAAGCATAATATAATTCCATTTATATCAAATAAATGGAATAGGTAAATAAATAAAGACAAAACAGGTTGGTGGTTGCCAGGGACTGGGAGGAGAGGAAAATGGAAAATGACTAAATAGGTATGAGGTTTTATTATTGGAGTGATGAAAATGTTGAAACTGGGTAGAGGTGATTATTACATAACGCTGTCAGTGTGCTATATACCACTGAACTGTTGACTTTAAAATAGCTAATTTTATGTTATGTGAAGTTTATTTCAATTATTTAAAAATCTGGCAAGCACTGAGAGAATAGAGGGTCAGAATATAGACAGAAATGTTGACTTTGATTTAAAAAGAGTTAAGACAGGATAGAATTTAGGACATTGTATAGTAGGGGAGGGTGAGAAGTAGAAGGAAATAATTTTTTATAGCAGCCTTAATTTTCTCAATGAAGTGGTAAGAGCCACGGTAATTGAACTACTACTGTGTGCCGGGTACTGATCAAAGCCTGTAAAATCTTATTTAGCTATCAAAACAAACTAGGACAGTAGGTGCTTTTGCTTTTCCTATTTTACAGATAAAAGGCTGACTTGGAGAGGATAAGTGACTAGTTTAAGGTTATATAACTAGTCAGGGTCAAAGTCAGCTCTAGACCTGGCCCTATCAAACTCTGTTCCTTGATACCTTCACTCCAGGGGTCAAAGTGTTGAACTTAGAATGGGTTAGAAGTAGTGGAAAAGAAAGGGAAAACCCAGGATGCATAAGAAGTAGTGAGAAAGAACCTGAGAAGCAGCTCAGGACAGTCATCAACAATGTGCATACGGACCTACCTGATTGTGTGATTTTTCTCCAGCAGTGCTCAGTCTCCTGGCGATAGGACAGGAAAATGCCATCAGAATTATTGACTTGTGGTTGCAGTTTTACAGAGTGGGCGTGGTAGAAGATGGGTGTTCAAAGAACTTGGCGGGGGGCAGGTGGGGGTCAATAGACTGAAGTTGTGAAGTTGACAGTCAGCGTGGAAGGAAGAAAGTGGGAAAAATCTGAAAGAAGAGTAGAGTATGACCAGAGAGCTCCTCAAGTGGTTGAGGAGAACAGATGTGATGTCCCTAAGCTTGGGAAGGTTAAAATTTGTGAAGGGAGCACAGTGGATTGGGTAGATATACAAACATTGAAGGCATCCAGACTCAGGACTTGGGTGGAGCCATGTACACCAGTCTTCAATGACTGTTGGGGAGATGAAGTGGTTAAAAAGCGAGATAGCTAGGCAGCACAAGTCACAAAGGAATGGGGATTTTTATAAGACGATGGCCATATAAGTGCATTGGAGACAAAAAAATAATGCCAAAAAGCCCACCTCCAACTTCTGACTTAACATATAGACAAAAACTGGTTCACTGCACTTGCATTACCATAAAGTCTCACTTTTGTTATAATAATCATGATGATGACAGTAATATGAAAAACAACAAAATCAATTTTTACTATATGCCACACACTCTGCTAAGTACTTTATCTGCATTATTTCATTTAACTACTTTAACGATCCTGAGAGGTGATCATTCTATCATCAGTTCTAATTTACAGATAAAGAAAATGAGACTTAGTAAGATTAACATATTTCAGGTTATTCACTGACAGACCCCTCCAACTCCCGCTTTCAACCAGTTTAACTCTAATACTTTTAATGCCTCTCTATTAAACATCAGGGAAGAATCTAGGTTTATTTTCTCAAACTGGAAAGTGCCCAAGCTGAATAATCTTTAACATCTTAGGTGATAGGATGCTCTGTTCTGGTTCACAACTTCAATTCCCTGAAGAAGTTTAATTTAGGCTTTCTATCCCACCAGCATTAACTGGGTTCGCCTTGCTTTACTAGACTGTTCTTAAAGCATGAATTTTCTAAATTTCTTTCCAATTTATTTTCAACAGAGCTGTAAGCCATTCTGTGTTATGTCGTGCTTAACTTCCTCCTCAGGAAAAAGCATTCTTCTAATCTAGGGAAGACAAATGATAAGTGAAGTGGTTTCAAGGCTCAGAAAAGTGCCACCGCATGACTTTTGTAAGAGCACAGGCCAAAATGATTTTAATTCTCTGGTCTAGATAAATGAAGGCTGAAGAGCATTGTAAAAGGCTGCCAAGATTGTAACCATGAAAGACAAGGAAAAGCTCGATTTTTGTCTTGTTCCCTGTGGTAGATTGAATGGTGGAGCCAAAAGAAGCCATGTCCAAGGCCTAACTCCAGGCACATGTGAATGTGATCTTTCTTATTTGTAAATAAGATTTTTGTAGCTGTAATTAAGTTAAGGATCTGGATTTAGAACGGGTCTTAAATCCAATGATTAGTGTCCTTATCAGAGAAAGGATATGATTTGAGAAACACAGGCACAGGGGAGAAGGCCTTATGAAGACTTAAGCAGAGATTGGAATAATGTGTCTATAAACCAAGAACTATCAAGACCTGGAGGAAGGCATGGAATGGATTTTTCCCTCAGAGGCTCCAGAAGGAATCGACTCTGTCTATACCTTGAGTTCAGAATTCTGGCCTCTACAACTGTGTGACAGAGAAATTTTTAAGCCACCCAGTTTGTGGTAACGTGCTACAGCAATTCAAGGAAATGAACACATTTCTTAAACTTGGAATCCTAGAGCTAGATTAAGTGGGTATTGATGATACCTAATGGTGAGGGGAAACAGTAGGATTTGTTTTCACAAGAGCCAGGTGCCGCAGACAAAATAGCTGCAAGAAATCCTTAGGTTGATTCATGAATTACTAGAGGGAAGAGAAGATGGTTGTGATTGTTTATGCTTAACTTGCTAAGATTTTAGTCTTGCAAAAATATTCTTCTGCTTTCCTACAAAATATGCCTTGGTACCATTGTCTGTGTTGTCTTTGGGATTTGGATTTGGTCAACTCTACATCAGAAGTATAAAAAAGAAAAAACTTTATTTGCATGAGTTTCCTTTTGTTTGTTGTGTGTGTGGGGGGGTGGTTGTTGCTTGTTTTTGTCAGTGAAAGGAAACTTCCAATTTCCAACACCCAGTAAGTGACCTCACTTCATATGTTTATTAAAAGAATAAATTTCATCTGTTCATAAACTCTGTATACTTCAATATTTCCATCCCATATTCAACTTTTTGCCTGGCTTGGACTATCGAAGTTATGAGGCATTTAAGAATAATTTCTCAAGGATAGGGTAATTCTGGGGTGTGTTAAAATCCTTTTATAGTTCCAGTTGTTTCCCGAGTTGCAAAGGACTCCCTGAATCAGTGTTAGCTATCTTCATGAAAAATAACGGTGGTGGGAACTTAAGGGAGTGGAGAAGGAAAGATTTTCCAACTCAAAATCCTAATTTAAAAAATTCAGATGAAAAAAAAATTAGCCAGGCATGGTGGCTCGTGTCTGTGGTCCCAGCTACTCGGGATGCTGAGGTAGAAGAATCACTTAAGCCCAGGAGGTTGAAGCTCTGGAGAGCAGAGATCGCGCCACTGCACTCCAGCCTGGGAGGCAGAGTGAGACCCTGACTCAAAAAAACAAAAACAAACAAACATTTAGAAAGGAGAGCAATAGTAGAATAAATGTTTAGATACATAATTACAGTCATATGTGGCACAATGATGTTTTGGTCAATGATAGCCTGAATATATGACAGTGGTCCTACGTGATTATAACGCTGTATTTTTGCTTGTGCCTTTTCTATGTTTAGATATGATTAAATACACAAATACTATTGCGTTACATTTGCCTACAGTGTTCAGTACACTAACGCGCTGTGCAGGTTCGTAGCCTAAGAGCGGTGAGCTGTATCATATAGCCTAGGTGTGTAGTAACCACACTATTTAGGTTTGCATTAAGTTCACTCTGTGAAGTTCACAGAACAAAATCACTGAATGAGGCATTTTTAAGAATGTATACCCATGGTCAAGTGAAACACGACTGTTGACTATGTTAGTCAGCCTTAATAGAGGTGCATTGGACAAAAGAAATTCTACGGTGGGTGAAATAATGGTCCCCAAAGATATCCCTAGCCCAATCCCTGGAACCTGTGAATATGGTACTTTATATGGCAGAAGAGACCTTGCAGATGAGATCAAGTTAAGGATCTTGAGATGCGAAGATTTTTCTGGATTAGAATAAATGTAATCAGGCGGGTCCTACAAGAGAAATAGGGAGGTGGGAGAGTCAGAGAAGGAGCTGTGAGGATAGAATGCAGAGGCTGAAGTGAGGTGAGTGTTGCCTTTGAAGATGGAAGAGAACCCAAGTCAAGGAATGCAGGTGGCCCTGGAAAAAGCAACAAACAAATTGCCCAGAGTCTCCAGGAGGAACATAGTCCGGCCAATACCTTGATTTTAGCCCCCTGACACCCAGTTCAGATTTTCGACCTCCAGAACTGCAAGATAATACATTTGTTTGTTTTATACCACATCGTTTGTAGTAATTTGTCCCACTACCAAGAGGGATGTTACGAACCCTAACTTACCCTAAAGAGCACATAAAAGAAGAGAAGGGAACAGCTTGGCTGGGAGGACCCAGCCTTCGGCCTGACGTACCGTGAGGTTGGCTGTCTTCTGACTGTCCAGTGGCTCAGGCTCGGGTCACCCCTGAACAGTAGACAGCAAACCTCCCTGTTTTTGTTTTTGTTTTTTAACTCTGGTCTCACTGGCGCCCAGGCTGGAGTGCAGTGGCATGCTCATGGTTCACCACAGCTACAACCTGCTGGGCTCAGGTGACCCTTCCATGTCAGCCTCCCGAGTACCCAGGGCTACAGGTCTGTGCCACCATATCTGGCTAATTTTTAAAGTTTGTTTTGTTTTGTTTTGTTTTTTGTTAGAGACAAGGTCTCGCTATGTTGCCTAGGCCGGTCTCAAACTTCTGCCTTACCCAATCCTCTTGCCTTAGACTCCCAAAATGCTGGTATTACCGGTGTGAGCCACTGCATCTGGCCATTTCCTGTTCTTAATAATACCTGCATCCCACCTCCCACTCCCTGTGGGATTCTTTAGCAAGGATCTGGTCCCGAGAATTTGTCTCACGCTGGGCAACCATACAGCTATCACTGATGGTGCTGCGAGAGTTGATGAATATCCTGGACCACAATGACTCACCACTGAGGGAGAGGCTTCTGCCCTAGGGTAGATGCATGAAGGCCTTAGTTTAACTGGCACCTGAGCAAAGAGCAGATGATTCAAATTGCAACTGTTTTTCTGTGGTTTGAGTTAAAAAAAAAAAAAATCCCTCAAATGGGTTTTGCTTATTCCAAAACTTTAAAAGGCACTCCTGTCTCCCAACATTGCAGCTTCAGGGACCTGAAGGTTGTGTTGAACCTCAGGCCCTGGGTCACATCATCCAGAAGCCTTTAGAATTTAAGATGGCAGCTCTCTTATCAGATTCTCTCTGATACTAAATAAGGGAGTGCATTGTGGCCAGGAGGCAGGTTCGGTTGTAAGATCTCTTTAATTTCTCTCAGGAAAGAAAAGAAAAGAAAATCATTTCTGAGCACTGGCAACAAGAAAAACCAGCTCTCTGCATAGAAATTTTTACTCTTTTACAGTTGTAGAAGATCCAGGAAAATCAGGGCTCAAACAAACAAACAAAACCCAGCCTGGACAACATAGCAAGACCTCATTTCTACAAAAGATAAAAAATGTAGCTGGGTGTGGTGGCACATGCCTCTGTAGTCCCAGCTACTCGCTCCAGGCTGTGTAACATAGTGAGATCCTGACTCAAAAAAACAAAAACAAAAACAAACCTAGCAAACAAAAACACTCGGTCACCTCATAATTTTCAGAACGAGTAGAGGAGACAGATGAATAAAGGAATGAATGATTAATATGGGTTTAATCATTTGAATTAATCAATGAAAACATGATTACGCTCAGCCCTTATCCCTGATCAAGTGTTTCATTCCCCAAGGGTCCCTATTTTGGACATGGGTAAAACTCAAAAGTCTTCATTAAAAAATGACTGATTCCATTAGCTCCAAATAGAAGATTCTTTTGTCACTCTAGGACAAAAGGAGTCTGTAACTATACAAGGGCTGTGGATTAACAGTAAAACAGAGGCCTGATGACTAAAGGAAAAGCAGAATTCTGTGTGGGAAATCGTCCTTATTTGGACATGATGTTCCCACTGCAATGGCTCTCAGTTGGCTGGAGGCCAGCCATCAATCCTCTCACCTTGTTAAGCATACAAACTAAGGTTCCCATGTTCCTTAGATGTAGGGTGTCTGTTGTTCAGGATGTGTCTGATTAAATGGCAAATTGTATTCCCTTGAGTTTAAGCAGTACAGGTTTGTGTGAAGCCATATGTATAAACTATGCCTAGCTGGCCCTACTTTGCAAACACTCAGTTTATGGTTGGCCTCTGTGCCAGCCCCTTCCAGATACCCCTCCACCACCACGGGCTCATTCCTGCAGTGGGCAGGTCTGCGGCATCAAGGCCTCTCTCCTTGCCTGGGTTCCTCTCCACCCCAGGCCCCGGAGCACTGAAGTTACTGTGGCAACCGTAAGACGCGTTCTAGCATTTGTGGGCTATCCTACACACTGCACCTACTGCCCATGACTCACGTTATTTCTATGGAAAAATACATTCTGAGTTTTAAACCAACTATTTACGACCTGCACTTGAATATCTGCATTGCCTTTATAATGCCTCTTCTTGGAATTCCATGGAAATGAATGTTCATAATTGTTACAATGAGCAAGTGAGTGGGCTGAGCTTAGGGCTGCAAAGTGCTATAAATCTTGAAAACAAAATGCATTGGTGTTTTCACTAGGTGAAACAGTAAGATAAACTGTAGCTCTAGGATTGGTCGGATGGGTCTCAGTTTTCTCACCTGTAAAATGGAACTCTAAGGTCCAATGAGATCATGTGAAAATGCTCTTGAAGTTGTAGGGCGATAGGCAAATTCAAGTACTTTTATCCATAGTGCCTTTATGAGAACAAAGACTCCAGAGAGGGTCTTCCTTGGTTCAAATCCTGGCTTTGAAACTTTCTATTCTATTAGAACTGTTCTAGCTGTGTGAACTTGCGTAAGTTACTTAACTGCTCTGTGCCATACTGTCAGCCCTCAGGATTCATGGGGGAATGGTTCCAGAACATTCTGCAGATACCAAAATCCATACAGGCTCGAGTCCCTGACATAAAATGGTGTAGTATTTGCATGTAACTTACATGTATCCTCCCATATACTTGAAATCATCTCTAGATCACTTACTATACTTAATACAATGTAAAAACTATGTAAATATTTGTTGTATTATATTGTTCAGGGAATGAGGACAAGAAAAATGTCCATATGTATTCAGTACAGACACAGTTTTTTTGAATGTTCTCCATCTGAAGTTGGTTGGATCCACAGAAGTGGAGCCCACAGAGACAGAGAGCCAAATGTATTATCCTCCTGGGGGTAATATTAGAAACTGTAGAAAGTGCTAGTTGTGAGAATTAAAATGTTAAGATATATAAAGTGCTTGGACATCCTAAGCACCATGTAAATGGAAGCTATTGGCAGCAGCATCTGTGAGAAGCACAGTGGCCTAAGAAAAATATGGAAAAAAGATAATGGCCTGGAAAGACAATGGACTGAGACTCTTGTGATGCTGAGTGGAGGCAATTTTTAAATTTTTATTTAATTTTTATTTCTAGAGTCAGGGTCTCACCCTCTCTTCCAGGCTGGAGTACAATGGTATGATCACAGCTCACCACAGTCTCAACCTCCTAGGCCCTGGTGATTGTTGTACCTCAGCCTCCCAGGCAGCTGGGACAACAGGCTTTTGCCACCACTTGGCTACCTTTTAAATTTTTTTGTAGAGATAAGGTCTTTCTAAGTTGCCTAGGTTGGTGTTGAACTCCTGGGCTCAAGTGATCCTCCTAAAGTGCTGGAATCACAACTATGAGCCATGACGCCCATTCATATATTTTAAATTGTAATTACATGCAGCTGTTTTATTGGTCACTCAAGAGGAAACTTGGTAGCTATTTTAGATATTTGTTTATTTTGGCTTAGGCATCTCTAAATAAAACTCAGAAGTACATTAATGGTTTTCTTTATAACTTGCTATTCTTCAGGATAGACGTTGATAAGCACACGTCCACACTTGCCGTCTCACCTGGAGTTGTCACCTTGCAGTTAACCCTGAAGACTAAATACATGCTTTTATCTCTACTCCCTCTTCAAGTCCACTAAGACAGCCATAAAGGAATTAAGTAGGAAGTAGTGAATGGCAGAGAAAATGCAAAAGGTGTCAACAAAATTTTGGAAGATGTAAGTTGGGACAAAGTCATCTAATTTAATTTTAATTTTTTCTATTCTGCTGAGTGTCTACACCTGAAGAAGCCTACAAAAAGTAGATTAAATCCACTATGAATGTTCAAAATTCTCAGAAATTGGAAGCACCAGCATCTCTGAGTCCAGGGGATCAGGATGGGACTGAAAACAAGAGGATTTATTCAAAGTCTGTGTAAGAAGAAGCTGGATTCCAGATCTTTCCTGTGCTTCACACAGCCAGGGCTATTGCTCCTCTACCATCCAGCAGATGACAGAAGATTTGCTATCTGAAGAGGGTGAACCAAGGATGATTTGACCCAGGAGACTTGAAACATAGGAGAGGAAAAGAACATAAAGCCTTACTGAATAAGTAAGGCTCTCAGAAATCATAAATGACAGATCACTGTCTCCATCCCATCCCTGAAACGGTACACTGTCTCGCTGCTTTTTCTGGGTAGGATGACTGCATTGCATAACTCTAGGGAACCCATCCTTCCATAGAATACAAGGTCAATGACGCTCTCTGGAGCACCCGGGGGAACTAGCTCCAGAGAAGAAGTCGTCATCTTATGGTGAGGCGAGTCAGTTGACAACCCTCACACACACTTACATTGAACTTCTAATCAGCAATTTGGTGAACAAGCAGTCAAGGACCACCAGAAACTTGAGAAAAGCCTCTAATGTAAAGGCCAAACAAAAGAGGAGGCTGAGTGCTGTGGCTCACTCTTATAATCCCGGCACTTCGCGAGGCTGAGATGAGAGGATTGCTTGAACCCAGGAGTTGGAGACTAGCCTAGGCAACATAGCAAGACCTCGTCTCTCCAAAAAAAAAAAAAAAAATCTAAATTAGCAGGGTGTGATGGCACATTCTTGTAGTCCCAGGTACTTGGGAGGCTTAGGCGGAAGGATTGCTTGAGCCCAGGAGGTCAAGGCTGCAGTGAGTCGTGATGGTGTTACTGCACTCAGCCTGGGTGGCAGAGTGAGACCCTGACCAAAAAAAAAAAAAAAAAAGATCGTAAAAAACAGATGGTGCAGGAAGATTTTTTCAGAAAAAATAATGATTAATATCTTCAGAAAGGAAAGAGAAAGATAAGACAATGTATCCATGACACAAATACAGCATTCTATGAAAAGGAACAAAACTCAGAGACTATAAAAGAATTCTTGGAAATTAAGAATAGGATGTCGTATTATCCATATAATGGAATATTATTCAGCTATAACAATAATTAAGCACTGATCTGTGCTACAACATGGATGACCCTTGAAAACATGATACTCAGTGAAAGAAGCCAGACACAAAGGAACACATACAGGGGGGACCCAAAAGACCCTGGAATTTATTTATAAAAAAAAGAATACTTATTTGTACATGCTTAAACTTCAGTCACCTTCAAAGTATTCTCCGTTGGACGCAATACACTTGTTAAAATGCTTTTCCACAATTTCAAAATAAAAATTAAAAGAGAAAAATACAAAAAAAAATGATTTTTCCACTGCTCAAAACAGTTTTTGAATTAGTCAATTTTGATGCCTTTTAGGGCTTCTGCCATTTTTTGTTTCACCTCTTCCACATCAACAAAACGTTTTCCTTTGAGGACTTTTTTCATCTGAAGAAACAGCAATAAAAAAAGGCACTTTTTGGGGGGATGAGATCGGGGAACAGTGAGGGTAGAGCATGAAAGTCATGTCGTTTTTTTGGTCAAAAACTACTTAACACTTAGCGCGGTGTGGGTAGGTTGTTCATGTAAATCGCCCATCATGAAATGGGCAATTGTGTTGAAAGAATCTTCAAAAACAGACAAAAATTCACTGAAGCCGAATGCAACCTCTTACAACAAAGCCTGTGTTTACAACAGCCTCTTCCCACAAAACCTCATAATGTATAATTCCATTTATATGAAATGTCCAGATTAGGGCAAATAGGTCTAAACAGAAAGATTAGCGATTTTGTAGGGCTGGGTGAACTAGAGGGGTTGAAAAAAGTATGAAACATTTTTAGGGGACGAAAATCTTCTAAAACTGAATGTGGTAACAGTTGCTTGACCCTGTGAATATATGAGAAGGGACCCCCCAAAAAACTGGAATTATCTTTTTGGAGGGTGGGTTCCTTGTAGTACAGAGTTCCCCTGCTAGGTCAGTGTTCTAGGAGCCCATTGGTTTTTATCTAGATGTTTTAAGAAGGTTATATCACGATCTGTAGAAGAAATTTACTGACTGGTTCTTCCACCTTGACAACACACCTACCCACACCGGGTTGTATGTTCAGCAGTTTTTGATCAAAAATAACACAATGCCCTCCCTGTGCCCCACCCTCCCTATTCATCCCCATCCTGCCCCCAGATGAAAAAAATCCTCAAAGGGAAACATTTTGCCGATGTGGAAGAGGTGAAACAAAAATGGCAGAAGCACTGAAAGACATCAAAATTGACGAGTTCAAAAACTGTTTGGAGCAGTGGAAAAAGCATCATGGTGAGTGTATTGCATTAAATGAAGAGTACTTTGAAGGTGACTGAAGTTTAAACATGCAAGAATAAATACACAATTTTCAAATAAATAAATTTCAGGGTTTTTTTTGGTCTCCCCTCAAACTACAAACCATTGAATGTTATAGTATAAATGGGTAAATTGTATGGTGTGTTAATTATATCTCAATAAAGCCATTCAAGAAAAGAATAGAATAGCAGAAATGCAAAATTTAACAGAAGATTAGAAGATAAAGAAGAGATAATTCAAATGAAAAGACAAAAGATAAAAAAAGAAAAAGAAAATTAGAGGATTAATTTAGAAGACTCAACTTCTGAGTAATAGGAATCCCAGAATAAGAGAACAAAGAAAATTAAGGGGGAATACTATCAAATAAATTGTGTTGCCCAGAACTTGGGTTTGACTATATAGAAACCCAAATACAAATAATAGTGGTTTAAACAAATAATTGGGGTTTTTTAAAAAATCACATAATATGTAGCTAGCAGATACAGGGTCTCTATGTTGTCAACAGAGATTCGGTTTCCTTCTGTTCTGGGCTTAGACACCATTAGTTTTGTTCTCATCCTCACACAAAATGGTTTCTGTCCACCCTCTTCCCATCTCAAATATTCCAACAGTGTTTCAAGCAGGAAAAAGAGTAGGAAAGCATTCCTGTCAACTGTGACTCCAACTTATATCTCATTGGAAAGAATTGTGTCACATGACTTCATCATCAAAGGTGGCTGGGAGACTTTTGCTAGCCACATTGCCATCCTGCATAGACAGACGTGTTCTTTTAGTAAGAAGGAAAGATGTATTTGGTAGACAATTAGAAATCTCAACTACAGAAATAGTTTCCCAATAACTAGAAGACTGACCTTTCAAATTTAAAGGGCCCACTCAGCACCTAGAATAATGAGAAAAGACCCACAACAAGTCATAACATTGTAAAATTTAAGAACATTACAGATTTTTAAAAATTTCGTAAAGCTTTCAGAAAGAACAGCAGGTCATGTACAAGGATACAGAATCAGTATGCACTAGACTCAGTAGCAACACTAGAAGCTATCAGCAATGGACAGACAATACAGTAAGCCCTCATTTAATAGCATCAACAAGTTTTTGTATACTGCAACTTTAAGCAAAATGAAGTATAGCAAAACAAAATTTACTATAGATGAATTGATAGAAACAAAAATTAGTTTCCTATGGCATATTTCTTATCTCCAAAAGATGACCCAACTTCTAAATAAAGACCCCAAACACTTATGAGATTAAACACTGAAATAAATATGATTTATATATACATCTAAGGAGGCTTAATAAGATAAGCCATATAATTATTTATTCTCTTTTGGGTGAATCAGTGAGGGACAGCATAGTGGTGGTGGGTTAAATAAAGGACAACTGCTTGTGGACGTGATGGCTCACCTGTAATCCCAGCACTTTGGGAGGCCGAGGTGAGAGAATTGCCTGAGCCCGGGGGTTCGAGACCAGCCTGGGCAACTTAGTGAGACCTTATCTCTACAATAAATCACATACACACACATGCGCGCGCACGCACACACAAACTAGCCAGGCATGGTGGCGTGCGTCTGTAGTTCCAGCTATTTGGAAGGCTGAGGCAGAAGGATCACCTAAGCGGGTCAAGACTGCAGTGGCTATGAGCATGCCGCTGCACTCCAGCCTGGGCAACAAGAGTGAGACCCCAACTCAAAAAATAAAACAAAATAATAGAAACACAGCAAGGACAACCGCTTGCAAAGTGAAGATTGTAAGGAGCACCCTTTGTCACTACACAGTTCAAAAACAAACAAGAACAAATATGGTGGCTCCCTGAACACTTTTGTATGGTGTTGTTTGTTGTTGTGCATTCATATGATTCTAGCAGATTTTACAAATTTTCTATGACAATAATTTGTATTCATTCTGCTATTTGTCCCTATTAGACCTCATATTGAAATTTGATCCCCAGTTTGCTGTGTTGGAGGCGGGGCCTAGTGCGAGGTTTTGGGTCATGGTGGTAGATCCCTCATGAATTGCTTGGTCCTGGTCTCTCAGTCATGAGTTCTCACTCTGGTGAGATTGGATTGGCTCCAGGGGGATGGATTAGTTCTGGTGAGAATGGCGGTTCAAAAGCCAGGACACCCTTTGGGTTTGATCCCTCTTTGCACATTCCTGCTTCCCCTTTGACCTTCTCTGCTGTATTTTGACTCATCATTAAAGCCCTCAACAGAAGTCCAACAGATGCCAATGCCATCCGTGTACAGCCTGCAGAACCCTGAACTAAACAAGCCTCTTTTTTTAAAAAGAGTAGTATTCCAGCTTCAAGTATTCCTTTACAGCAATGTGAAATGGACTGACATATTTATTTATTCATCTTCCAATCACTTATTCCAGTTGAGGGTCATGATTGGCTAGAGCCTCTCTTAGCAGCTCAGGGTGCCAGGCAGGTACCAGCCCTGGACAAAATGCCATTCCACTGGAGAGCACACTCACACCCACACTCACTCACCCTGGAACCATTCAGGCACACCAGTTAACCAAATGCGCACATCTCTGGAATGTGGGAGAAACCAGAGTACCAGGAGAAGACCCACATAGGCGTGGGGAGAACATGCAAACTCTACCCAGGTAGTGGCCCTGGCCAGGAACTGATTTTGTTTTTTTCTTGTGTTATAACAAGACAATGTTGAACAAAACCACATTCTCTGAGGACTTACCCTACCTTTAGAAGTTAAGGTAAATGTTCTTCCTAGAATTCTTCATAAGTACTAAACTTCTACACATTGTGAAAGCTGTTGATGAATTGTAGCTTGGTCAAAATGTTAGTGGGCATTTACCATCTACCATAGGAGCTGTCATTCTATCCCTGATCACAAGGAAACCAGAAGACAGAGACCTGCTAAAGAAATAACGGCGTCTCTTAAAAGTATTTATTCTAAGAAGTTATTTTAAGTAGCTATTCCCAAAGACAACAATTTGGCAGGTGCAGCTGCATTTACCTCTCATCCCATGAAATGTGGCTTTTTGTATGGATCAAATAACCATTTCCCCTAAGTTAATTTTGCTTTTTTATTTTAAGTTTTCTTACCAAGGAGATCAAGCTGTTTATGTTGCCTCCACTAACAGCAGCAGAACTCTGCAAATGGTTAATGATGGTGGGGTGATAATGTCACCAGATGTATCAAAAGGAAAAGCAGTTCAGTCCAATGACAGCTCTGTTTTTTAAAAATATAATTATCTCAAGGAATCAATGTAAAAAAGGTTCATTCTAGTAAAGGAGAAATGTCTGACATTATTACTAATTCTATCGTAAATTTTGTTTAAAAAGTCACCATTCAAATGAAAATGATGTGTTTTTACAGGGAAAATATAAAAAGAATTTTTGGAGGAGTAATGCACTATGGGAAAAATAACACAATCTTAATACTGTTAAGAAGCCAAATGATCTTGGCAATGATTTCTTGGCTATGACACCAAAAGTCCAGGCAATAAAAATAGACAAGTGGAACTACATCAAACAAAGAAGCTTCTGCACAGCAGAGAAAACAATCAACAGGGTGAAAAGGCAACCTACGGAATGGGAGAAAATATTTGAAAGCCATGTGTCTGATAGGGGTTAATGTTCAAAGTATACAAGGAGCGCCTACAAATCAGTAACAAAAAGTAAATAACCTGATTCAAAAGAAAAGCAACAAATGGCCAATGGGTATATAAAAAGATGCTCAACATCTCTAATCATGAGGGAAATGCAAATCAAAACCACAGAATATCACCTCACACCTATTAGGATGGCCACTATATTTTAAAAGATAAACAGAAGAGTGTTGAGGATGTGGAGAAACTGGAATCCTTGTGCATTGCTGCTGGGAACGTCAAATGGTACACCTACTTAAAAAAAAAAAAACAGTATGGAGGATCTTCAAAATATTAAAAATAGAACTACCATATGATCCAGCAACTTCTGGGGATTTATCTGAAAAAAACTGATACCAGGATCTTGAAAAGATATTTGTACTCCCATGCTCATTGCAACATTATTCACAATAGCTGAGAGGTGGAAACAACATATGTGTTTATCAATGGATGAATCGATACAGAAAATGTTATGTATACACACAATGGAATATTATTCAACCTTAAAAAAGAAGGGAATCTTGTCATATGCTCGAACATGATGACGACTGAGGATGTTATGGTAAGTGAATAAGCCAGTTACAGGAGGACAAATACTGCATCATGCAATGTATATGAGGTACCTAGAGTAGTCAAACTCACAGAAACAAAGTAGAATGGTAATTGCCAGGGATGGTGGAAGGGGGAATGGAAAGTGGCTATTCCATGGGCAGAGAGTTTCAGTCATGCAAGATGAAAAATTTCTAGAAACCTGCTGTACAACAGTGTGCATATACTTAACAATATTGTAGACACTTACAAATTTATTAAGAGGATAGATTGTATGCTATATATATATTTTACCACAAGTTTTAAAAAGCCAAATGGGGCAGAAATATATATGGAATTGTTCACAGCATATACAGAATTTTGTAATTGCATCTAAGTGGTAGTTGACATAATTTATGTATAAATATACACACAACACTACAATACACACACACACACACACACACACACACACACACACACACACACACTTTCGTAATGAAGCTGACACTGAATAAAACATATTTCTGCCTGGAAATTTCTCATGATGTCCTGACCAGCCCTACTCGCATCTGTGTCTGTATCTATTCTCTGTGCCTTCTTTCTTGTTGCATGGGATAAACTGTCCTTGTTCCTATTAAAGAGACTTCATATCCCCTTCATCGGTGCTGTTAATCTTATCTCTCTTGTTCCTCAAAGACTTCACTCCCACAGACTTCTCTTCTCACTCTTAATCTCTTCCTTTCAATTGGGTTAGCCTCATCACTTTCTGTCGCTTAAAAAATGTCCTCTCTTCTTCCTCAAAGACTTCACTCCCACAATTTTCTCTTCTTATTCTTGCATCATTAATTTCTCCCTTTCTTTTGGGTTCATCCCAGCAACCTTAAATATGTTCTAGTATTTCCCATCGCTTAAAAAATGTCTTCCTTTGATCCCATATCCTCCTCCAACTATCAATCTTACTTCTCTTCCTGTCACAGTAAAACTTCTAAAAGTTCTTCTCAGTGAGTGTCTTTACTTACTCATCTTCATTTCCTTGACCTGCTCTAGACAGGATTCTGACCTTGCTGTTCCACCAAAACTTCTCTGTTCAAGGTTACGATGACCTCTATGTTGTAAATCCAACGTGCACATTTCTGTATTTTATTTGGCTTTTTAGCACAATTGACCACTCCTACCTTCTCTGGGCTGCTTCTCCTGGGTGTTGAGATACCTCAGTTTGGCTTTTGTCCGGCCTCAGCCTCACTCACTGGCTCCTCCCTGGTTTGATCTCTAAGTAGGAGTGCCCCTGTTTGGTCCTGGACCTTTTCTCTTTATCTACAGTTGCTCCCCTGGCTAACAGTCCTCAGTTCCGGTTTAAATACCACACCGATGCTGACAGTTCCCACATTCATATCTCAGCCTCAAAATCTCTGAACTCAGGCTGATCTATTCAGACATGTATTTGATATCCAAACTTGAATATTTAATAGATGTCATAAATGCCACCTGTCTAAAAAAAAGAACTCAGTTTTCCTGGTCAGAATCTCTTTCACTCCCAGTCTTTTTCCATCTCTGTAGAAAGCACCATCACCCACATGCTCTGGTGTTCTGGGGGTCAACTCCTCACCAGTGCTTTTCCCGAATTTTCCCACTTCTTCCCATAGCATTGACTATTCCTGTCCCATCTGTTATCACCTCCTACCTGGACTTCATAGCTCTTCCTAACCTGCTGCCCTGCTTTCCACTCCTGCCTCTACCACAAATCATTCTCTTCACAGAAGCTAGGATATCACCTAAAAACACAAATCCGATCTTGGGGTTCTTCTGTGCCTAAAAATCCTTCAAAGAGAGAATACATTTCCCTCTCTGCTGTGGCCTGCTCTGCTCCCTCCAGAGAGGGAATGTCGGCCCCCTCTTGTCCTCTGCTTCTGTCCCTGTAACTTCCTGTGCTTGTCTGTGCAAGTTTTTTGGTTCCTAGAATATATTAAGATCTTTCTCACCTTAGGAACTCTGCATCAAACGTCCTTGTTGTCTGAGACATTCTTCCCCGAAGTCTACATGTAGCTGGCTCTCAGCTCCTCAGAGAGGCATTCTTTAATCAGTCACTCCCTCCCATATCATTCTGTTCTGCATTCTGTTTGTTTGTTTGTTTGTTTGTTTGAGTCAGGGTCAAACTCTGTCACCCAGGTTAGACTGCAGTGGCATGATGATGTTCACTGCAACCTCGACCTCCTGGGCTCAGGCGATCCTTCCACCTCAGCCTCCCGAGTAGCTGGGACTTACAGGGGCACACCACCAAGTTGAGTTAAATTTTTTTTGGAATTTTTGTAGGGACAAGATCTCACTATGTTGCCTAGGCTGGTCTCAAACTCCAGGGCTCAAGCAATCTTCCTGTTTAGGTCTCCCAAAGTGCTGGGATTCTAGGCATGAGCCACCATGCCTCGTCTACTCTATTTTATATTCTTAATTGTTCAGATACCATCGGAAAGCATTGTTGCTTTATATTAGTTTGCTTGCATATTGTCTGTGTTCCCCACTAGAATGTACCACAAAAGTAGAGTTGCCAGATTTTGCAAATAAAAATACAGAATATCCAGTGAAATTTGAATTTCAGATACACAGAATACTTATTAGTATAAGGATATCTCATGTGATATCTGGGACCTACTTATAGTAAACAATTATTTTCGTTGCTTAACTGAGACTCAAATTTACCTGGATGTCCTATATTTTATTTGGGAACCCTACACAAGAGCAGAAGCCTCAACTGCTATGTTCATAATCCCAATCTGGTGATGAATACTGATGAATGTCTGACATATGACAAGAACCCCATAAAACAGGATTAAATGAAAGCTATCGAATGAATAAAAGAAGGTATATGTATCAATCTGTATGATGCCCAACCTAAAAACTAGTTTTGGTTTTCTAGATTGTAACATGGCCAGGCATGGTGGATCATGCCTGTAATCCCAATACTTTGGGAAGCCAAGGAGGGAAGATTGTTTGAGCCCAAGAATTCAAGACCAGCCTAGGTAACATAGTGAAACCCATCCCTACCATAAAAAAGAAAAAAGAAAAAAGTTAGCTGAGTGTGGTGGTACACGTTTGTCATCCCAGCTACTCAGGTGACCCAAGGCTGGAGGATCACCTCAGCCTAGGAGTTTGGGGCTGCACTGAGCTATAATCGCATCACTGCCCTCCATCCTGGGCAAGACAGTGAGACCTCAACACACATACAAAAGTTGGACTGTCACCCAGTGTCTCTGAAACTTTAGCCTGGATCAGATTCACTTGTGGGCTTGTTAAAACATATTTCTGGACGCTGGCTGCAGAAATCCTGATTCAATAGGTCTGAGACAGGACTTGAGAATTTGTGTCTCTTACTCATTCCCAGATGAGGCTAAGACTGCTGGTCCAAAGGCACACTTTGAGAACCGCTGGTCTAGCCTGTGTTGGAGGTCTCTGATGTGCTTGTTTGACAGGCAGACTTCACTCAAATCCAAATGTAAAGAGGTGGAAAAAAATACTAGAGTGGGTATGCTAGTCCACCAGGAAACCAAAACTGGGCTGCTTCTCAACCTATAAAGCCGGATGACCTTCTGCATCATGGCTGGCCTTTAGCTTTGTACAGCTGAACCAACGTCTTAAAAAAGAGCCCCTCCCCTCGCCTCCCGGCTGAGTAAGAAGTCTAGACGCACCAGAATATGCATTTTAGGACCAGATACGTACCCTGAAAGGACACTTGCACAATCATCAGAGCGTCTCAGGGCAAAAAGTAGAGTCATGGGACCATCTTAAAACAGAAAGAAGTCCCATGAGGTCCCATTTATGTTTTCCAAGTTAATTAAATTTATTTAATCAGTTGTTTCAGTGCTAGTTTTCCCTTTAGAGTTGGTAGCCCGTGACAACAGACAGAGAGAGGACAAAGAAACAGCTACCGGGTGGCAACATGATTGTGTCTCAATACCATTTATGAATGTTCAGGGACTCCTGGGACTCCTTCATTTCCATAAAATTTGATCTCTCATCCCTATCCCTAAGCAACTCAAGCCATTTACCTTGGAGACTTTGTCCTCCCATCTTTTCATTTTCCCTTGGTCCCACGTGGCCAGACTAGTATCTTGTAATACATTTTTGTGTTTACATTTCTTTTAGTTTATGAGTTAAGAGATTGAACCGAGAGGTTAACCACGCTTCAGTGATGAAACACCCACAACTGGCTGCTTCTTGGACACTTTCAGCCACAACTCTATCTTCCCACCTTCCCGGGCTTTCCGACCTTAAAACTGTCTTCCCGCCCACTTCCGTTCTCCGTCAGTTCTGTTAGGCTGCTCACTTCCGGCTGCCCTTTCTGCTCTTTCCCCTCCACCCACGCTACCCGGGTTCCGGTCCTTGACCCTAGTCACTCTTCCCTGTGCTCCCTGCGTCCTCTCTTTGCCAGTCATCCTGAGTGCATTTCTTCTTTCATGTATTCCCTTGATATCAATTACGTGGGCATCCTGTATTTTATCTGGGAACCCCACACAAGAGCAGAAGCCTCAACTGCTGTGTTCATCACCCCAGTCTGAAGACGAATAAAGATGAATGCCTGACATATGGCAAGAACCCCGCAAAATAGGATTAAATGAAACAGTGACTGAATGAATGAAAGTCAGTTGTGCAGAATGGGGAGCAAGATCATGTGCTATCTCTCTCTTGTATTCAAAGCACTCATCGCATGGTCTCTTCCCTATGCACCAACCATGGCTGCAACTCCCTATAGAGTATGAGTCTTGCTGGTTCTTCCACCTTCTCCTAGCATCTTCTCTGCATCTTTCTTTGTTGAAATCCTGTCCCAATCTCAAGGTTTTGTTCCCTAGAGCCCCTCTTTCATGCTCTCTCTTTTCTCTGTTCTCAGTTGTGCATGGTTGTCCCTTTGATGTAAAATATATCATAGGAGTCCACACTTTGTGTTATTGTGGTAGGTGTTGGGTCTGAGCCTCGGGCTTAACATGGTATTTATCATATGATAGCTTCTCTAGAAATACTTCTCTCCGATCCACTTGTAGTGTAATGAAACAATTTAAAAGAGTACAATAGGACCATGATCAACTCCAAGTTAGCATCAAGGTCATGAGCATACGATATGTATCTTGAGAGAAAAAGAAAATGTGATGGCACATCTTTATTAAAGCGTTTCAGATGCTGATATGTCCTCTTCCTCCCATCCACTAAACAATTAACTATGGCCTCTACCCACTCTAGCTTTGGAGAATCTAGTATGATAAATGGCACTTAAATAGCATTATGGTCAATCATGTCACAAAATTGACTCAAGCCAAAAAACCCAGAGACTAACAATCTGTTTCTTCTTATTTTGACTCTCCTCATAGTAGGCCCTATGTTGCACTTTATATTTTAATTTCCACTTATTATAAAACCTCTATTAAAATAACACAAAAGAGAATTTTGAAAGAACTCCTCCCCACCACCTTCATCCCAGCATCTGACTATATCTGTTATGATTTTCTATATTCTCCTCCAGGCTCTGTTCTTTAGACATCTTTTTTTTTTTTTTTTTTGAGTTGGAGTCTCACTCTTGTCGCCCAGGGTGGAGTGCAGTGGTACGCTCCCAGTTACTGCAGCCTTGACCTGCTAGGCTTAGGTGATCCTTCCGCCTCAGCCTTCCAAGTAACTGGAACTACAGACGCACGCCACAACTTTTTTTCTTTTTTAAGTCAGTGTCTCACATTGTCACTCAGATTGGAGTGCAGTGGCATGATCACCACTCTCCTCAACCTCAACCTCCTGGGCTCAGGCAATCCTTACACCTCATCCTCCTGAGTAGCTGGGACTACTACAGGCATGCACCACCATGCCTAGCTAATATTTTTTATTTTTTGTAAATATGAGGTCTTGCTATGTTACCCAGGCTGGTTTCAAACTCCTAGGCTCAAACAATCCCCCTGCCTCGGTCTCCCAAAGTGCTGAGATTACAAGGCATGAGCCAACGCACCTGGTTGGACATAAATTTTTTTTTTTAAAAACATACTTTAATTACAGGGCATGTATAATTTTATATTCTGTTGTTTCCACTCAATATTATATTATCAACTTTCTTCTATGTTGTTACATAATTACAACTTTCAATTATAGCATTAAATTCTACTGGCTACATATGTTATTTTACATAGCTATTCTGCTAATATTTAATAATTTACGTATCCCTTTTTTCACACCCATCCCTCCTTATAGAGTCCACCAAAATAAACATCTTTAAGTACATAGTCTAACGAAAATATTTTTATATTTTTTAGGATCAGTTTCCAGAAGTGAGTGAGATTATTGTGTGAAAGGGAATAAATGCTTTGATTGATCTTCATACCATGACTGAAATGCCATCCAAAGGAGTATTACCAATTTAAGTGGTAAATTTGTACAATTCATTGTCAGGATGCCCCATAACAACTCGAAGGAATGGTTCATTAAGCACCAGGTACCCTGATAGGACTTTGAGGGTCACACCTTATGTGTGACCTGAGGAGTGTTACATTCACATACACTTACGATCTGCCAAAATATAGGCGCGATTTACGTAAGCCTGTGGGGATGTGTCATCTGTTCCCACGCAGCTTTCAGAATACTGTCTGGTTATCTTTCCCTTGGAGACAGACTTTTCTGGAGATATATATATATATCTCCACTGTAATTGACCCAACTCTAAAATACTGAAAAAGGAGGAGTTTGAAAGAAAGGAGGGATCAGATGTTGAGTCCACTGAAACCCACAGTCAGGGTATTTTCCAAGCTTTGGTAAGACATTAGGCAGGCCCAGTATGCAACAAAACATTAATATCTGTGCTTTGATGATCCCATATCTTAAGTACTTTCTTAAAATCACATTTGGCTCAAAAAGCAGATAGGTATTTGACTGCTGAAGAACAATACAAATGTTCAAATCTCTCTGGGAGGAAAAGACTAACGTTATGTCCCATTTCTCCTCCCTATCTGTGCGTTTCTCACCCTGTTCTCCACCTCTGATTCCCAAACTAGATCTCTTGGAAGAGTAGCCTGTGCACTTTGCGGTCTTCTTTATGATAAACATTCAACTTTTTATCTCTGTTGCTATTTCATGGATAGGTATGAGGGGGAAATCAATTATGTTAGACTCGCAGACTTTTAAAATCTAAATAAAGCACTAGGATTCAGGGTATACATATTTCTGTTACTATCGCTAGCATTTCTAAAACAACAAGAAATAATATTACTAAAAATAAAAAACTGGAAAAAATTACTTATATACAGGTCAATGTAATAATAAAGTTAAACTTGGCCGGGCATAGAACTTAAGAAGGCTGAGGTGGGAGGATTGATTAAGCCCAGGAGTTCAAGATCAACCTGGGCAACATAGCCAAACCTTGTTTCCAAAAAAAAAAAAGGCTGGGCATGGCGGCACACCCCTGTAGTCCCAGCTAGTCTGGAGGCTGGAGGCTAAGAATTGCTTGAGCCCAGGAGTTTGCAGTTATGGTGAGCCACGATTGTGCCACTGCACTCCAGCCTGGGTGACAGATTGAAACCCCAACTCAAAAAAAAAAAAAAGAAAGAAAGAAAGAAAGAAAGAAAGAAAGAAAGAAAGAAAGAAAGAAAGAAAAAGAAAAGGAAAGAAAAAAGAATGAAGCTAAATTTGATTTTGGAAGAGTAGTCATAAATATATCAAATTGGTACCAAAAGTGTTGAATAGACTTTAGTCTAAATAAATAGGCATTTTTTTTGTTTCCTAGGAAAATATTCAAAATTTTAGTTTAAAATGGTGAATATCTTCTTTCTAAGATATTCTTTCGTTCCCTTAAAATAACTATGTAGATAAGACTGTATGAAATTTCAGCTGATATATGTTAATATACTGCTGAGACTGACATCAAGGCTATGCTGAGAATTCATGACTAGGTAATAATCTGATATTTATCCAATAATATCATTGAATGCTTACAATGCTCAACTTGGTATGGGAGGCACTTTAGGGGATTGAATAACAACAACTAAAAAACCCCTATCATTTTCATTTATAAGTGTAACTTTTTCTCAAAAGGAAAGGTAATATGGTGTCTAAATTGCTTGTTGTTTTATTGAGGGTTGAGGAGAGCCCTTATAATGTCTGGAATGTGGAATTGAATCAGCTAATGAATCAATGGTCATTATTGTTTTAAATCCCCATTTGCCAATTCTGAGATATTAGAACAGAGATGCAGGGAATATTACAAACTGTCTTTTGATTATTTAATGTGATTTCTGGGACACCAGGAGAGCTTCTTTGAGCAACCAACTCTCTCTCACTCGTTTACAATTCCCTAAAAGTTCCAATTTAGGTGAATCATTCCTTTGCTTTCAGACTCTACCTCTTTCAAAATGGTGGAAGTCACTTCCCGAGACTGTAGTTATTGACAGTCACTTATACTTGGTATGACTTGGTTTTGCATTTTGTCCTGTGAGAGATTTTATTTGGGAAAGAGCTTAAGACTCCAAATATGGGACAGAGACTCCAGTGATATTTTTTGAGGGGGGAATCCAGAGAAAACTTGGGTCCCCACCACCATTTGGTTTAAGGTCAGCACTGTAGAAAACACCAATGACAAATCTTAAAACACAGGCAAATTTGAAGTCTTTCTGTACAAACATGGAACAACATGACAATCTATGAGAGGACTACATAAATAGGGAACAAGGTGAATGAATCTCCAGGAGAAGCATCTAGAACATTCTTCAGAGAACATTGCACTCAAAGGCAACTTGAACCATCCAAAATAAATCAGGCTCGGAGGAGAGGAAGACGCAGCAGAGAAGGAAGCTCTCTGAGTATGGTGACAGTCCGACTGCCAAAAGGCGGTACAGACTGCCCGATTATTGATGGTTTCTCTTAGGATTTTTTGACTTTACAATGGCTTTGTAGGTATTAAATGCGCTTTCAACTTATATCGTTTTCAACTTACATGGGCTTATGGGGGAGAGGTGTTCTCTATCATATGATAAGGCCACACACCCAAATGGAAACCCAAACTCCCTATCAAGTGAGCATGAGTTTTATTAGAATTGGCCACTTCTGTGTGAAAGAGAAAGTCTCCATTTCCCAGGGACTTTCATTCTCCAAACTTGCTTTTCGGTAAAATATCTGGGGACTGAACATGCAGATTCTCCATCACCTTGTTTCCCTTACATGTGGGAACTCAGGTGGCGTGTGCCCGACCAGGTAAGCAGTGGTTTTGCTGGTTCCCTGGTTGGGAGCAGTGACCCTGCCTTCCCTAAGGTAGGACAGGTTCCAACACCCTTAATTTGCACAGCCGACAGTTACAGAAGCCTAAGAAATTGTTCTTAGGATCTAAGCCCTGTAAAACAGCCAACATTCCCTCACATTCTTTCTTGAAAGGGCTCTAGTATGTGAGGAAGTACCAGCTCCACCCTTGGGCCGGCTTCCTGCCTGGCAATTTAGAAAGAAAGCAGCACTGGGAGCTTCCCTAGCTCATTATTCACCTCTGAAAAGTAATCAAAGGGAATGCCTTTCCTTCTATTATCCCACTGTTGAGCTTTGTGGAGGACTGCCTCTGAATACAGATGTCACCCAAAGGAGCCAAGAACCTAATGTAAACAAGAATTTCCCAACAGTACTTGCTCAGGTTATTTTGTTCCCATAGCTCACGCTGCCAGGTTACTGCAGGACAAAGAGCCGTCCAACTGGGACCCGAGTTCGCTTGGACAAGTGAACATCCCCTCCCCGTTGGACACCCAAACGGGCGGTGAGGACAGGGCACTAGCTTGACATTTCATGTAAATGGAGTCGTACAGCACGCACTCTTTTGCGTCTTGCCTTTTTGCTCAAGCTCATGCTTGTGAGAAATCATTCTGTCGTTGCACGAAGCTAGAACTGTTCGTTTTCACTGCTGTTCACCTTAGCTTTCTATTACAGAAATATACCACCGTTTATTTATCTGTTCTGCTGACAATGGACATTTGGGCTGTTTCCAGTTTGGAGCGTGTATTGAGTTCCTGGTGTTGTTGTAACAATGTAGCACAAATACAGTGGCTTAAAATAACACACATTTATTATTTTATAGTTCTGGAGGTCAGAAGTCTAAAATGAGTCTGCAGGGGGGCTTTTGGAGCTTTAGAAGAAAATCCAATTCCTTGCCTTTTGCAGCTCTTTGAACCTACCTACATTCCTTCTTTCTCCATCTTCAAAGCCAGTAACAGCATATTTTCCCCTCTCTGAACGCTGCTTCCACCCTCATTTCTTCTCTCCAACTGTGTCCCTCTCGTAAGCATCCTAGTGACTACACTGGGCCCACCTGGATTATCCAGAATAGCCTCTCCATCTCTACATCCTTGATTTTTATCACATCTGCAAAGTCCCCTCACGTTTACCGTTTCCAAGGATTAGGCTGTTGAATATATTTGGGGTGGGGAGCATTATTTAGCCCAAATACAGGGCATTACTGGTACTTATCTATGTGTCATCTGGTGCACACATTCAGCATTTCTCTTGGGTGTGTACCTAAGAATGGAATTGCTGAGTTATAGGGTATGCGTATGTTCAGCTTGAGTAGACTCTGCAAAAATGGTTTTCCAAAGTGGAGCTAAGCTACATTCCTACCAACAGTACATGAAAGTTCCAGTTAATCTGCACCCTCTTCCACACTTCATATTGATATTTAACCATTGTGAGTATAATGAAGTATCTTACTGTAATTTTAATTTCCACATCTTTCATAAGTATTGCGGTTGAGTAGCTTTTTATATATTTATTGGCCACTTGGATATTCTCCATTGTGAAGAAACTGGGTTTTATCTTTTTTCTTTTTTTTGTCTTTTGCCCATTTTTCTAATGGGCTGCCTTTTCCTTATTGATTTTCAGGAGTCTCTTTTTAAAAAATACATTCTGGATCCAAGTCCTTTGTCATTTATATGTGCTATAAATAGCTTTTCCCAATCTATGATTTGTCATTTTACTCTTTTAATGGTATCCTTTATTGCAAAGAAGCTCCTGACTTTAATATAGTCCAACATCTACAAGAAAATCTCAGTAAAAATTGTAAAATATTTTGAATTGAATGAAAACAAAACATGACATATTAAAATGTATACTGTGAAACCAAAGAAGAACTTGGAGAAAAGTTTATAGAAGTACTTGGAGAAAAGAATGGTCTGAAGTCACTAATCTAGGCTTCCACCTTAGAAACTAGAAAAATATATAAATAAATTCCAAAGCAAGCAAAAGTATAAAAAATTATAAAGAACAAAAATCAGTGAAATTGGAAGCAGAAAACAATTAAGAAAATCAATAAAACCAAAAGTTAGTTTTTGAAAAGATCAATACAATGAAAAACCTTGATATCAAGATTTTGCTGGCTTAATAAAACATGTTGAGAAGTATTCTCTCTTTATCTATTCTTTGAAGAATTTCTTTAAATATTGGTAGAATTTACCAATGAAGTCACTTGAAGTTTTGTTTTCTTTCTTTCTTTCTTTTTGGTTATAGCATTTTTAATTAGTTGATTTAATTCCTTTACTAGATATATATATATATATTTGGGTTTTTCAATTATTTTTGCAAGTCATGTTTTTAAAAGGAACTTGTTCATTTCATAAAAATTTTCAAATTTATGGGTATAACGTTTTCCATGATATTCTCTTATTATTTTTTAAATGTAAGCTTGGTAGTGATGTCCTTTTTTAAAATTTCTTGTATTATTTGTGTCTTCCCTATGTTAATTGGTCTTGTCTTTTATTGATCTTCAAAATATCAACTGCTATTGGTTGTAGATTTATTTTCTATTTTACTCTTTTCTGCTTTCCCCACTTTTTAGAGTTAGATTTGATTTACTGGTTGATTTCTAAATTATTTAGAGAGATTCATAAATCATTGGTTTTAAGCTTTTGTTTTTCTTTTGTAATATGTGCATTTTAAAACTATCAGTTTCCTTCTCAGCTTCTCTTTAGCTGCATCCATAAGTTTTGAAATGTAGAAATTTAATTATGGCTTTCAAATATTTTCTAATTTCCACTGTGGCTTCTTCTTTGACCTATAAATATTTTAAGTGCATTGCTTAATTTCCAGACATGGGGATTTTCTCCTTAACTTTTTGATATTTATTTTTAGTTTGATTTCACTACAGTTGGAGAAACTACTCTCATCTTGGTATCACAAATTCTCAGTACCTTGGTAGCTCTCCAGTGTCCTAGAAAAGATGTTTTTATATTTAGCTCAGCTTTCTAGTTGTTTTCAGAAACAAGTTTGATACAGAGTAACCCACTCAGCTATTGCCAGAAGCATAACTACCACCAGTGATAATTTAATTAATCGTGACATCATCACAACCCACAGAGAACCAGCATCTCATTTTCCATTAACAAAAAACAGTCATCATTGCATTCATGGCTAGAGTCAAGCAAGTCACCTCAGAATTCCATCTCGCTTTCTCCAAAACCCATGTTCTCTGTATTTCTACCACACCATTTATTACTGCTTTCAAGGTCTTCTCTGATAGACTCCACAGTTTCTATCTTATTTCTCCTAGATCTTAACTTGGTCCTCCTGCCATGCTTTTTCGACAGCCTTGTCCTCTTGTTTACAAATAGCAAATGCATGCTGTGCTCCTTTGTTCATGTTATCCTCAGCCTCTCCTCACTTCTCTTTGAAATATCTACCCTTGGCTTATTTTTGTCTAATGATAAGAAAAGAAAAAAGAAGGTAGGTATATGTCACTAAAATTGTCCCAAACACCAGCAGTGGCACATGTCACATTTTTAGAAACTCCAAGCTGGTCTGAGAAGCAGAGGCTTCACTGGTGAGGGGAGAAGGGTGTCAGAGGACCCACAGTGACTTGCTGGGGACATTATCCAAAGGACATGTCTGATAGGGAATCTGTCACATGATCTGTGTATAACCCTTTAGAGTTTGCATCTCCCATCCCAGACTCATAATCTCAGACATTCCACACAATTCTAAGTATTTGTTTTACTTTACAAGTATTTTGTTTTAATTTACAAATAAATATTGATATATGTTCTACAAATATATTCCCTCCAAAGCAGGCAGTGGCAGGTCTCTAACGTGGGCAAGTGCTCTTAAATGGAAATATAAATTATGATCGTATTCATATTAATGGAATTACTTTTTTTGAGTGGATTCTGGGAAGAGGGCAGTAATTACTGGATTCCCCAGGGCAAAACAAAGACCAAAGGGTCCTTGAGGAATCCCAACAGATAACACTCCCTTTGCCGCCTAATTTATGAAAAAACTCTCTTTTGATGGGAATGGAGTTGGTAAAATGTTTTTAGTGGCATGGGTGTGTTATTTCTGAGACTTACCTAAAGAGTAATGCTAACTGTTCCAGGCACACTAATCTAGTCTAATTGTTAAGCTCTCAAGAATAGATGATTCTACCAACTCCCAGGATCATCCGTTCCAAGACTCAGTGTCTCTGAAGCTATTTCTCCTCCTTCTTTCCTTGGTGAAGATGAGCACTTGTTGATCACTAACTCTGCAAAACAACTACCAAAGCACTGGATTCCACGCTTATTCACCAACTCCTCTGCCTTCTCTCTACAACAATCCCCTTGGCTTTAGCCTTTCCTCACTGGCCTGACATGTAAACATAACTCACACTCCCATCTCCGAATCTTCTCTGGGTTTACCTCATCCCTTGTCACCCCTAAAGAAGACAGAACTGAAAACAGTGCTGGGTTTAGCAGCAGAGCAAAGCAAGGAATCATTTCACTCCAGAGCTGTGCATGCTGTTGACCAGAGAAGTCTTTAATTAACAGTGAGGAAAACACAGTTCCTGCAGGATGGGATGCCTGCTGAGGTGTGGCCAGCACGGTGATGTCATACCCAGGGGAGGAAAATGAATATCCCGAGGTTTGAAACCAACTCCCCAGGCAGATGCAGTCAGAAGAGCACAAGCCTTGCCAGCAACCTGAGCTGTAAACAAATGAGGTTTATAAATAGGGATGTGGCCTTTTGATCAATGAGATTCCAAGTCCTGGGAAAGCCAAGAAGTAGCATATATGCCTTAGAGGCCCTACAGTGGTATCTTATACAACACAAGTAGTAAATAAACTCACCAATTGACAACAAGATGGAATTTCACTGGCCTCTTTCCCTTATATGAATTTGAAGCCATCTGATCAGAGCAGAGACGTGGCGATATACTCAAGTTCTGCCTGTGGTTTCCCACTTCTATTAAAGTCTTTGAGGAATCCCAACAGATAACATTCCCTTCACTGCCTGATTGATGAGCCTGTTGAGAAACAAAGCCAGAAAGATTGCAGGGGGAGGTTACAGTACCATTTTATTACACTGGCATTGAAGATATAGCTTATATCTGTGAGTAAATACACCTCCCAATGCTGAAGTCCCATCTTAGTAGCTTGGACCATGGCAACCTCCAACTCAGGCCCTGCTTTTCCCCAGCCCACCCTCCAAGCTGTACCCTCTGACAGTAGGGTAGCTCCCAAAGAGGAAAACAGAGAGGAGCTGAGCCGATCACACCAGTTTGCTCTCTCTAAATTTTCTATCGGCCAGATCACCCCATCTTCACTAAGCTGCGGTAGAGATAGGTCTGGATGTTATATAGAGCCCCTTCTTCTGAAAGAACCATCAGATGTGGGGAATAACTTATACCCCAAATCCTATCCTGATGCCTTACTTCTCTTAGGGATTGTAGCCTCCAGTCTCTCATTATTGCACACCCAAACACCCTTGGCAGAACTCGTATTTTGCAAGGATGAAAAAGTGTGGGTGTGTATGTGTGTAGATATGAGCGGGCATTTATGTGCCCAAGTATGTAAGGATAGTGTACATAGATGTACATGTATGTGTGCATTTGTGTGCATATATGCATGAGTTTGCACATGTGAATGTGTATGTGTGACTCTTTGTATAGGTTTGTGGTGCAAGTGTGTATGCATGTGCATATGTGTGTATTGTGAGTTTGCATGTGAGCTTGTGAATGTGCAAGTATACATGAATGTGTGCAAGTGTGCAGGTATGAGCATGCATGTGTAAATGTGCATATGGGCCTGAATGTGCGTGTGCATCAGGGTGCCTGTAGTAGAAGTATGTGTGTGTGTATGTGTCAGGCTTTGGAATTAGGCTTTCAGGTTCCATATTTGGGCAGCTTCCTGTCAACAAACATTCCTTGAGTTCCTGCAAAGATACCTGTGGTGACCTTAAAGAGGAGCAATGCTGTTGACAAAGAAGCCAAACGCATCCCAAAAGGTCCTGAGAACACGTGCCCAAAGTGGTTGAATTGCAGCTTGGTTATATGCCTCTTAGGAAGGCAAAAGTTACAAAAAAACATCATAAATCAATACTTGTGAGGTTTACATTGGTTTGGCCCCAGAAGGAAGGACATTTCCACATAGGTAGATTCAAAGATTTGCTCTGTCTAATGAATTTTTAAATCAGTAAAGGGAATGCTGGTATTGTGATAAAGGGACAGCTTGAGGAATGATGAAGTAAAATGTCTTGATATGCAGATGAAGCCTCATAGGTGGCAACCATGAAAGAGAACAGATAGCAGACATCTAGCTCTTCTGTGGATCCCCAGGAAGGGGATTCTAGAAAGATGCAAATTTCCCCAAGAGATGACTTTGCAGGGTCATAAAATATTTTTGATTTTCTTCTTTATCTGTTACGTGATGTGAGGCCAGGGTCATGTGTATGTCTGTCTCCCCAGGTCCCTTAGTTAGGAATTTGGCAAGAGAGAAAAAAGGTCAGAGTTTAGTTCTCAACCCAAAAAGCTTACAAGCAAGTAGAAATGATGGACATATGAGCAATCACGTGCAGTGTGAGACCAAAGATACTAAATGCCATCATAACATAAAGAAGAGGAGAATTATTGATTTGTGGGACAGTGTGGATATTTGAGGTCAGCTTGAGAGGAGATAGGAGGTGACAGGAGGGTAGTCCAGGCACAGAAATAACATAAGCGCAGGCCAGAGGTAGAAATATAGGGCATGTTTAAGCCATGAGTCAATTTGTTGTGCCATGCACAGAGATTAACATGAGAGTTACAACATCAGATCAGAGCAGGAATGACATCTGACCATTTTTCACCATATTTCACAGGATGAGTGCTGATGAATTATGGGAGTTGGCCAATTTGTGGAGAATTCTGACTATTATACTAAGAAATGTGAACTTCCTTTCTCAAGACCAAGAGAAGATGTTATGTTAGAGTAGAGAAGGGGAAGACAAGGGTGGGGTTGGAAATTTCAGGTTTAAGAGGCTATTGCATTGGTCTATGTGAGAAAGAGAGAGGGGGCAAAGGAATGACACATTTTACAGATTTATTCAATTATTTTCTATCAAAGATGAGAAGAAAGAGCATGACGGGGGTGAAGAAAATGGACTTAATTTTTAACTATTGTGTCTTCCCTGACAATCACTTAGAGCTACACTTTGTAACCCCAATGCCCACACAGATGTTGACTTTTAGGCATTGTGTTCTTTTGCTGGCTAGGCATCAAAGCATGAGTATTTCTCCTGTCACCATGCCTCAGAGAATACTGTTCATTTCCGGAAGAAGCCATTATCTCTTTCATCTGAAACTTTTAATTTCTAATGACTACCTCAACTCAAGCTTCAACTTCAAGAGAAGTCTCCAGGTGAGTTCTCATCCAGACCCCTGAAGAAGCAGGTTCCTAGAACTAAGGTGAGATTGCTCTTGCTCTGGTCTTCTCTGCTCAAATCATAGCAAGTAAAATTCCAGATACTGCAGTGTGCATGTATGGGAGTGGATGGTCTGAGAGAGTGATGAAGGTACTCAAAACCACATCTGTCAAGTCTAGGTACATTTGGGGGCCCCAGGAAGATCCAACTTCCAGGAGAAGATGGCTTCAGGGTGGCTGTAGCCCACAGATAGGGCTCTGCCAGGGCTGCCAGGATGTAGGGAGGACACCTCGGTGTACCACACCAGCCTGGAGGTCTTGGGCTGCAGAACTCAGCAGCACCAAGGACTGAACATATGATGAAGTCGGAAAGGGAAACACAACAGCAAGAGAAGTGGATTCCAAGAATAAAGAAATGCTTGGTTAGAAACATGTCAGGACCTAAGCAGCTAAAAGCCAACAGTGGATAGATTCCCAAGATGGGGGCCTGGGGACTGAAAGGAACTGACAATTCCAACACCAAGTGACGTGAAGCATATGGGATAGTGGCTATCTGTGGCTCTAAGGGCTATGTTGAAATCTCAGAGAAAGTTGCAGGCACAGGGCTCCTTCACCCGGAGAAGAGATGGTAGCTGTTGACTAATCAATCACGAGTTCCTAGAAGGCAGATCACACAGATACGATGTCTTGATTAGTAATACATAGATATTGGTTGGTTGATTGCTTACTTAAGCAAGACTTTTGAGAAGACAGTCTCTTAACTGCTACCTTATACCTTTGGAATGGCTTTGATTTTCTGGTTTCTCCCCTACCCCTCGCCACACCCTGCAGCTGTTATTGCCTCAGCAGACTAAAGCTTTTGCTATTTCAGCATTATCGCTAAGAAGGGTATCGGAGCATCTTTGTGTCAGGCTGAGCTCACTCATTCAGATTAATTCCTTAGATGTTCAGCATAATTTCTGGTAAAGTCACCTTTTGGTTCGAACAAAAAGCAGATAACTTACTTTATCTGTGAGCCTTTTATCTTGTTGACAAACCCAAATTCTCTCCATTTCTATTTTCGTGGCAATTTAAGAAATTGCTGGAGGAAGAAATGTGGACTTTGGAAGATATATTAAGTCTGCACTTTGCCCCTCACTATCACATGAATGCCTCGGTGTCTTGGCAATTTCTGATTCGGTTCCGTGGGGATTACAGAAACATCATGATTACTGTGCTCTCTAAGCCTCTCACTAGGCTTAAGGAGGTGGCTGATTTCCGCTTTTATTTATAGAACCTTCAAGAATGATCTCCAAAGGCCAAGATACTCAGAATCTTAGAGCTGAAGAGGACACTTGGGATCATCTAAACCCCTTCTGCGCCGGAGAAGTGTGGCTTGTCTAAGAACTTCCGACTAAGTGGAATGTTGGTGCTCTGAACTGAGCAACCCAAGTTCTACTATTTCATGCCTCCTCATCCAAACAATACTTGCAGAAGATCCAGATATTAAAAATGAATGCAAAAAGGAATTAAAATACAATAAAGATCAATCACAACAGAAAACATACAAATAGGGGGAAAAGTCTTAAAAAAATAATGCATATGGTATTTGCTCCCGAGACCAGGTAATCATTCTGCGAAATACACTTATGTATCCAAAATACAAAGCACTCTCAAGCTGTCTAAACGTGTGTTTCTCAAAAGGTTCTTTATATTCTTTTATGTGCAAAAATGACAAGCAGTTATAATCTTTTTCTGAGCAAGCGATGACAGCCCTTAGCACCCAACAATATGAAAATTCAGGTATATAAGTTTAACCCTTCATCTGCCTCAATTTTTTTTTTTTTGAGTTGGAGTCTCACTCGGTTGCCGAGACTGGAGTGCAGTGGCCGCTCCCGGCCACCGCAGCCTCGCCTGCTGGGCTCCGGCGATCCTAATGCCTCAGCCTTCCCAGTAGCTGGAATTACAGGCATGCGCTACCACGCCCGGCTGATTTTTTGATTTATTGTAGAGATGAGGTCTCGCTGCCCAGGCGGGTCTCGAACCCGCAGGCTCAGGCAATCCGCTCACCTCAGCCTCCCAAAGGCGCGGGATTACAGGCTGAGCCACCGAGCCCAGCTATCTGCCTCAATTTTTATCCCCCAGAACAAAGGAAAATTATAGGCATTGTGCTGACAGTGGAAATGTAAGCTTTTTTTCCCTCTGATTTTTGGTTGCTAGGGTATAAAACCATGTGTGTCATAAAACTCTCTTCCATCTGGCTGGTTTGTGAAACTTCTCTGGGTCCCAGTTTTTACAGTTGAGCAATTAATTTTCTCTAACACATGGGAGTTGTTGAAATAAAGGATATTTCAGAGAGTAGTTCATGACCTTATGCCTTTGTGTGTTTTGCTGAGGGCTGACCTCTTGCATTACTGGGAAAGAAAAATCTATTAAACTCTCTTGGGTGAATACTTCAACAGGCTGATTTCATTTTGAAACCAATCATTTGGTGCATTTTAGAAAGCATGATAAATTATGTTATCTCAAATATTAATATTGATCTAACCCTGGATAGCTGGCTTTTTACTCAGATTCAAAGTTTCATTGCAACATCTCAACAATTCCATTAGGCCACACCTACAACATTTGATGTTTATAAAATGCAGGTGGAAGAGGAAATCTTGTTCAATTTCTGCTGAATAAGTATCGCCAAAATTATAAAGTATTTATTAATTAACAACAAAAAAGTATACCTACCGCTTCTGACTGCTTCAGTTTTGTGGATAAAGCTGTGATTTGTAAAGCCAAGTAGAAAAAATTATAAAGTATCTATGAATTAACAACACAAAAGTCACATTTTTCCAAAGTTATGAAAAAAATCAAAACTCAAAATTCTAATAAAGGATATAAAAGACAAACTAAGTAAATAGACAGTTGAATATCATGTTTATGAATGGGACAACTTAGCATGGAATAGACGCTAATTCTCCCTAAATTAATCTCTAAGTCAATGCAGTTTTAATCAATATCTCAAGATGATGCTTAAATTGGGAAAATTAATCCTAAAATTAATAAAGAAGAGTAAAAGTCCACAATAGCCAGGGGAATTCTAAGAGAAAAGCAAAGAAGCACAAGTAACCAAGTATAGACAGCATAAACATAAGGAAAGACAGACTCGCAGAAAGAACAGGAAATGCAGGAATAGAATCACATCAGTAAGGGGAATGATTATTGATAGAGGTGGCATCACTGGTCAGAGGGGAAAAGACAGATTATTTAATAATAGATCTTGGAAAATGTGTCTCACTCTGTGAAAAAAAATCTATTTTAATAATATTAAATCAAATCTAGGGGACATGTGAGGCTCCTCCAGACCATCCAGCCCCAGCCAATCATACCCAGTCCAGAAGAGGCACCACACCATCCCAGAGGAACCAATCATTGTTGGCGTAAGCCACTATGCTGTGGAGTGATTTGTTACGCAGCAAAAGCTAACTGACTCAAGCAGGGCACAAAATATACCCATCTCAAAGAAAAACATGAATCAATCTAATGACATCAAAAGTCAAAACCCTTGGGTCCCCTCCCACTGTGGGAGTTTTTCTGTCTTCTCAATAAATCTTGCTTTCTCAAAAAAAAAAAGTAAAAACCCTAGATAAGGGTAACAGACAGGAGATGGGCCGGAGGAGGGTATTTTTCAGAACTAGGACAAAGGACTACAAACTAAAATATCTAAAAAACTCTTGATAGAAAAGAATTTAAAATGGGCAAAAGTGGCCAGGCTCAATGACTCAGCCTGTAATCCTGCGCTTTGGGAGGCCGAGGTGAGTGAATTGCCTGAGCCCGCGGGTTCGAGACCCACCTGGGCAACTTGGCAAGATCTCATCTCTACCATAAATAATTTTTAAAAAATTAGCCGGGCGTGGTAACGTGCGCCTGTAGTTTCAGCTACTTGGAAGGCTGAGCGGAAGGATCACCAGAGCCCAGCAGGTCAAGGCTGCGGTGGCCGGGAGCGTGCCGCTGCACTTCAGTGTGGGCGACAGAGTGAGACTCCAACTCAAAAAGAAAAATAAAATGGGCAAAAGTATGAATGAGAAACTCACGGAAGTGAAACTGGAGTGGCTAATAATAAAGTAAGAAGATTCTTGCATTCATCAGCCATCAGGAGAATGCAGATTAGGTTAAAAACGAGATTGTACCTTACGACGATGAGAATGGCAAGAAATAAAAAATTGTATTATATCAAGTGCTGACAAAGATGTGGGGAAATGAAGCTCACTGCACTACAGATGGACGATGGCCACTTTCTGCTGTCATTGATAGAGGTGATTTGGGCAGTATTTCGTGAAAACATGTACATGTATGTACTTGTGTGACCCAGCGATACGGTTCCTGAGTGAAACCCCAGAGAATCTCTCAGATGGATGCACAGAGGCTATGTCGGTGTGTTTGTAGTAGTGTTATCTGCCAGTGTAAACCATCTTTTGGTGGGAGAATGGATAAGTAAGATGTGTATATGCATAGAGTGGAAAAACTAGGCTGTAGCCCGAGCAGCAAATAAGATGTACTTTTAGCAACATGGCTAGATCTCAAGAACATCATCATGTGGAATGAAAATAAGAAGAATGGGTCTGGTGTGCTGGCTCCTGCCTCATGCCCCGCCATGATATGATGCATGCCCATAATTCCAGCACTTTGAGAGGCTGAGGAGGGAGGATTGCTTGAGCGCAGGAGTTTGAGACCAGCCTAGGCCACATAGCGAGAACTTGTCTCTACAAAAATCAAAACAATGAGCTGGGCATGGTGGCACATGTCTGTAGTTCCAGCTACTAGGGAGGCTGAAGCAGAAGGATCCCTGAGCCCAGGAGGTCAAGGCTGCGGTGAGTCGTGGCTGTTCTATTGCACTCCACCGTGGGTGACAGAGTGAGACTCCAACTCAAAAAAAGAGAAAAAAAAGGTAGAATGATGCCAGGTTAAACATTAGTGAAGACCTGGAGAAATCTCAGGACAATGCGTGGAAAGAGAAATGGACTCACTCAGTCTATTGGAGTAAAAGGATCATGGGGAATTTTCTCCCTGTTCTCCAATTTCTAATATTGCTCTCATTAAATTGAGCAGTCAGTAACCTTTTCTAAAGTTAAGCATCCCTTAGGGAATTCAAACTAACATGCTAATCTTTCTTTTCCATCATGCTTTGGATTAGCTTGACTGGTTCCCTGTGAGACTATAATCAAACCACTTCCCCCTCCCTGGCCATCAGAAGGCTTAACTACAGGAAGAAGACGACATGAAAAATAATCAGAGCCATAACTGATGGGTAGATGGAAAAGAATCCTAGGTTGGAGAGAGTCTTGGAAAAGTGTTTTATCCCTCCCCTCAGCTCTTGGGCCATATCTGAACTCTTCAAGTCCTCAGGATTTGCTGTGCTGAAGACCTCCAAAGACAATGCCTCATCTGTCTTAGAAACTCATTCTAGTGTCTAAGAATACTTACTGTCAGGAAATTCGACTTTGTGAGTAAATTTGGGCTCCACTCACACCCATTTCCTCTGGCTCGGACCTCCGGGGGAGGTGGGCCACAGCTGGACACACGTTTGAGCATGCCCAGTGAACACACATGAAGGTTGCTACCAAACGGCCCCTCCTGCACTCACCTCAGCATCTCTGCTCAGGGTTCAATGATCCCAGCCCCTTTAATCTCTCCGCATTGGTTTCAGCCTTTGAACTTGGACTTACCCGTGCCTAATCTTTGACTGATTGTTCCAGTAGAGGGTTGATCACCGCTGGTGCTAGAGTGACCAACTGTCCCAGCTTGCCAGGGGCTTCCCAGGACGTGGAACTTTCAGTGCTAATGCCAGGAAAGTCCCAGGCAAACTGGGACAAGCTGGCCTAGTTGGCCCTCTCTTGGGAAAAAATGCTACCACTGGAAGAATGATCCTCCAGTGCTAAAAGAGAATATCTTAATTGTTATTCTTGTTTGTTTGTTTGTTTAAGAGACAAGGTCTTGACCAAAGGGAGGCCCAAACTTTACCTGTACGATGTCCACTTGTATACCTAATCCTGAATTGTACCACACATCTTTAAAATAAAAAAATAAAAATAAAAACAAGGTCTTGCTCTGTCATCCGGGCTGGAATACAGTGGCAAGATCATAGCTCACAGCAGCCTCAAACTCCTGGACTCAAGTGATCCCCCTACCTCAGCCTCCCAAGTGGCTAGGACTACAGGTGTGCACCACCACGCCCAGTTAATTAAACAAAAAAATCTTTTTGTAGAGATGAGATCTCACTATGTTGTCCAGGCTGGTCTCAAACTCCTGGCCTCAAGCCATCCTCCTGCCTCAGCCTCCCAAAATGCTGGGATTACAGGCCTGAGTCACCATGCCTGGCTGGGAACATCTCAATTAATGACATGTCACTCATGTGGAAACAAGGAGATCAATCTTGAAGGCTGCTATGGTTTGAATGTCTCCTCCAAAACTCATGTTGAAATATGTGCTATTGTAACAGTACTAAGAGGTGGGGCTTTTAAAGAGGTGATTAGATCATGCAGGCTCTGCCCTCGTGGATGAATAATGCTGTTATTCAGGGAGTGGTTAGCTATCCCAGGAGTTGGTTCCAGGTTAAAAGAATGAGTTTGGCCTGATTTGCTCTCTCTGTCTTGGGTGCTCAGTTGTCCTTCTGCCACGGTATGATGCCGCCAGAAGGCTCTTGCAAGATGCCAACACCATCCTCTTGGATTTCCCAGCCTCTAGAACGGTGAGAAATAAATTTCCTTTCTTGGTAAGTTACCTAGCCTCTGGTATTATGCTGGAGCCACAGAAAAGAGACCAAGACAAGGGCTATGTTTGTTGTTCTGTCTCTGCACAGACCTCACTGAGAGGTGACAAACAGAGCATCTGCTCCACTGCATGCAGCATGTGTGTGTTCTCCACCACTGTTCCCTGGCTGAGTGGGCACAGCTGGGGATGCAACCCCTGTGGCTTGAAAAAAAGAATCAGGCATAAAACCAGGAGTAAACATAAAATGTGTAAAGGGAAAACAGCCTCACAGGTTGGAGCAAATGTAAGAGAGAGAATAAGGTTAGAAACCAACGCAAAGAGAGAGAAAAATTGGCTAAGGAACAAAAATTGTGAGAAGGAAGAACATGAGAAGCATGGAGAAAAACCTGGAGCAGTGAGAGAAGAAGATACACCTGCCAAGTTCACACCCTTGGAGCATTGGGGGGGGGGGTTGAGGGATTGTTGTGCCCACCCCTGTCTGCACTTCCTCACACACTTTTTGTTGTTGTTGAGAGGAGGTCTAGCTCTGTCACCCAGGCTGGAGTACACCGGCAAGATCACAGCTCATCACATCCTCGACCTTCTGAGCTCAGGTGATCCTTCTGCCTCAGCCTCTCAAGTAACTAGGACTATAGGAGTGCACCACCATGCCTGGCTAATTTTTTCTACTTTTTATTTTTTTGGGGAGATGAGTTCCTACAATGTTGCCCAGGCTGATCTCAAATTCCTGGGTTCAAGCTGTCCTCTCGCCTTGGCCTCCCAAAGTGCTGGGATTACAGGCGTGAGCCACCGTACCCAGCCCCTCACACCCTTTAGAATGGTTCCTGGACTCTGGGATTTCATGGACAAGATTTAAAAAAAAAAAAATCAAAGATTAACTTAAAACTGCAAAGAACATGAAACTTAAAGTACCTTTTACTATGATCATTATTTCCAAAAGCATCATCTTCAGAAAGAGCTCTGCTTCCCAAGAAAGAAAACTGTCCTTAGCAACTGAATGCACCCCTGCACACACGGCATTGTCCTTATTTCTCCCATTTTGCCAAGGAAGGTTGAAAATGTTGTCACAAACCGGTGCCACATCTTGCCCTGCATTTGGAGGCACCGCTTGAGTGAATCCAGGAGTTTAGCCATGCATTTCTGTTGAAAAATGGCAAAAGCTAACATCTACCAAGTTATTACTGACCACGTACCTGCCTCCATGCTCAGTCATTATTTCATGAAATTACCACAATAAGCAATTCTAGTTGCTGACCTCCTGTTTCAAATAAGTATACTGAGGCCAAGAGATGTTGGAAACTTGTCCACAGTCAAGTGGTTGAAGAAGGTTTTAATCCTAGTCACTTGACGAGGGCCGACCGTTTAAACCATAATACTGCACATTATAATCTTGCCTCTTCACAGAAGGAGTCTCCTGGATTTTCTGGACAGCTTAGCAGGTTTTCATAAGCCCTATGCCAGTTTTGGCTGTGCCTCAATTGAAAAAAAAAATACAGGCAACTGCCTGGGACTCTCTTTTCTGAATCAGAACTACTTAGATTTAAACCCGGCGATGGCTGTGTCTCTCCTGGCCTGGTCCCAGCTGGGTTCACTGTTAGCTCTGACCCTCTGTCCTGGCTTGCTGTCAGCTCCTTACTTTATATCCAGGGTGGAGGTCGGTTCTCTCAAGCTGCTATTCATATCTGTGTTTGTTCAGAGGCTTCCTTCCTGGCTCTCTTTTTACTTTAAGATCTTCCCTTTTCAACAACTTTGGCCTTGATGTCTAACGCCAATCATACCTCAAAACCAGACCCACAGAAAAGGTATTATCAGGTAGAAGATTCTTATTCTTTCTTGGGACTTGGTTCCCATAGGTTGAATGCTTGGACAAAAACCGATGTATGCCTCTTAAATCATTCACAGAGGATTAAGTGACTGGTCAACAAGGAACCAGGCTTTCCTCCTAGTCAGACTATGGTCTTATCAGTGTGTTAAATATTTTGTCTATTCACCACTGGCTAATTCTGTTTTATTAGCAATCTAATAATGAGGGAAGCTTCCATTATGTCTCTTTTATAAGCTTGAGGGACACAGTCTCTCTTAGTTTAATATGCTGTTATATAAATGCGAATATCAGAATCATGGCTAGAAGGGAATTTTAAATGATCTCCCAGCACATTCCAGACAGATGAGAAGTCAGAGAAGAATCTTCAACAATCACCTGTTTTAGTTCACCACAATGTTTAATATTCCTTATTGCCAAGAAATATGTCATCCTTTAATGCAAATTCTTTCTACTGTAGTTTAAACCCATTTCTTATGGGCGCCCTTTGTAAAGCTGACGATACTATTATCTACGTTAGTTTTTAATATAAATCTCTCATCAAAAGGAGAAAATTGGCAAACCCCCTCAGGTCTTCTCCCACTGTGGGAGCTTTTCTGTCCTCTCAATAAATCCTGCTTTCTCAAAAAAAAAAAGAAAAGAAAAGAAAGAAAGAGAATTCTTTAATCTTTTCTCATTTTTCAACTCTTAGAAGCCAACCTTTCCATAACCTTTTGCACAGTGCTGGAATTTGTAAAGACATCAAATATGGGCGGTTTAGTAATTCTCAAATCACCTGAGAACCCATGTGCCACAGTCCCACTCCAGACATGCCAAATCAGAATCCTTGTGGGCGGTCCTCCCAGGCAATTCTGCTATTGACATTGTTCGGACAGGTGTCTGGGAGCCCTTGATTCAGTCTACTCTGTTCTTAGATTTCCTTACGACATGCAAGTGGAACGCCTTCCATAACAACATACTTCCTACATCCCAAGAACACCCTACCCGTAGCCATAGTCCTCCAAGCAGAAGAAAGTGATTCCTTTTACTAAGCCAGAGTATGCCTCCTTGGGGGTTTTGTCAATGACACGAGGCATGGTCTCTAATACCAGAGTACCTCATCAACTTATCTAACCCCAGAAATACACAAATTGCATTTGTTTCCGGGGCAACATAAAAAAAAGAATAAACACTCCCTTTGTCCAGTAATTGGTCATGTACCGGTAAAACTACATGTCCAATTGTCTAAAAAACTACATATTCAGTTGTCTAAAAGCTTTGGTTCGGCCATCAATCTATCAATGAAAAAAGGGGCTGTTAAGATCTAGCTCGATGATTCTCAAACCTTAGTGTGATTCAGAACCAACCAAAGGACTTTGTTAAAACACAGACTGAGTCCGGGCTCGGTGGCTCAGCCTGTAATCCCAGCACTTTTGGAGGCCGAGGTGAGTGGATTGCCTGAACCCGCGGGTTCGAGACCCACCTGGGCAACTTGGCGAGACCTCATCTCTACAATAAATCAAAATGAGCCGGACGTGGTAGCGCGTGCCTGTAGTTCCAGCTACTTGGAAGGCTGAGGTGGAAGGATCGCCGGAGCCCAGCAGGTTGAGGCTGCGGTGGCCGGGAGCGGCCACTGCACTCCAGCCTGGGCGACAGAGTGAGACTCCAACTCAAAAAAAAAACCAAGAAAACACAGGCTGATGGGCCCCCATTCACCAGGGTAGCTGATTCAGTAGGTCTGGGGCGGGGCCTGAGAATGTGATTTTCTAGTTAGTACACAGGTGTTGCTGCTACTGCTGGTCCATACAGCACATTTTGAGAACTATGGGCTAATTCAAGCTTAGGGCAGCATGAATTAGCCCGTGGAATGAGAACTTCCTGCATCAGAATCAGCTAGGGAAGCTTTAAGAAGCATACATTTGCATAGGGCTTAGGAAACTGGAATCGCAACCATCTTTCCAGGTAAATCTAACCAAAAATGGAGATCCCCTTGACTATGGTTTTGATACTTTAAAGAGCTTTGAGTAGGTCATTGGTTCTCAAAGTGTGGTACCCAAATTGGCAACATCAGCATCACCTGGGAACTTGACCAACCTGCAAATGCAATCCATGTTTTAACAAGTCCTCCAGATGCTTCCGACGGTGAACCTTTGGGAGCCTCTGACACAAGATGGGCTCATAAAAGTACCAATCCCTCACAATTTCTCCTAGTCTTGCTTCTTCCTAGTTTCATTTTTTCACTAGAGAAAATGTTATGTATAAAAATAAACTAACATTTCCTTAACTGTAAGGAGTTGACATGCAGGATGGGAAAGATGGCCTGAGAAGAGGTCAGAGTTGGAAGGAATCTTACCTGATACATTATACCTTAAAAAGTTTTCTGGCAGGGCTCGGTGGCTCAGCCTGTAATCCCCCACTTGCCTAGGCAAGTTGATTGCCTGAGCCTGTGGGTTCAAGAACAGCCTGGGCAACTTGGGGAGACCTCATCTCTACAATAAAATAAAAAATTAGCCAGGCGTGGTAGCCTGTGCCTGTAGTTCTGACTACTTGGAAGACTGAGGCAGAAGGATCTCCTGAGCCGAGCAGGTAGATGCTGGGGTGGCCGTGAGTGTGCCCTGCACTTCAGCCTGGGCGACAGAGTGAGACTCCAAATCGGAGGGGGAAAAAAAATCTTGCTTTATTATGGTAAAATAAGCGTAACATAAAATTTACCATTGTAAACATTTTGAGTGTACAGTGTTGTGGCACTAAGTACATTTGCTTTATTGAGCAACCATCACCACCATCCCTCATCTTCCCAAACTGAAACTCTGTACCCTTCAAAAAATTCCCTATTCCGTTTAGTATTCTAAGTGCATTCACGTTGTTGTGCAACTAATCTCCAGAATGCTTCTCATCTTGCAAATCTGAAGCTCTGTCCCCAATAAATGACTCCTGCTTTTCCTCTTCCCCCAGTGCCTGGCAACTCCCATTCCATTTTCTGTCTCTGGGCAACTGACTGTTTGTATTGAGCTGTGATTGTCACTGTACTCTTGCCTGGGCAACAGAGTGAGAACCAGTCTCTAAAAAAAGTTTTTAAATTTTTGATACCTCATATAAGTGGAATCATACAGTAGGTGTCCTTTTATTTCACTAAGCATAATATCTTTAAGGTTCATCCGCATGTTAGCGTGTGTCTGACTTTCCAATTTTATTGATTTATTTTAGAATTTCTCTTTCTTTTCCTTCCTTCCTTCTTTCCTTCATTTGTTCCTCCCACCCTCCCTCCCTTCTTTCTTCTTTCTTCCTCTCTCTCTCTTTTTCTTTCATCGGGGTCACTTTTTCACCCAGGCTGGAGTATAGTCACATGATCATGGTTCACTGCAACCTCCACCTCCTACCTCAGTCTCCCGAGTAGCTGGAACTGCAAGTGTACACCACCATGCCCAGCTACCCTTTTAATTTGTTTTGAAGTAGAGAAAGTAGAGACAGGTCTCACTATGTTGCCCAGGCTAGTCTCGAACTCCTAGACTCCAGCAATTCTCCCATCTCAGCATCCCAAAGTACTGGGATTACAGGCATGAGCCACCATGCCCAGCCAGAATTTCCTTCCTTTTAAAGACTGAATAATATTTTATTATATGTATATTCCACATTTTCTTTATCCATTCATTCATTAATGGACATCTGTGTTGTGTCCACCTTTTGAAAACTGTGAATAATACTGCTGTGAGCATGAGTGTACAAATATCTATTCGCGGTTTCCATGTTTGCCCAGCTGATTCTCCCGAGGTTCTTTCAGGAGCCAAATATAGGGGAGACAGGAAATTGATTAATAATCTGGCATTAAAAGAGAAAAATAAATCTGGCAAATTTTAGACTTAAGACACTATCCCAGGTGTGGGTTCTGGAGTCTAGCTAAATGCTGAGCTTTTCTATCGCCCCTGACTCTTCCTTCTGAAAACCCCTGCCTCACAGAAGATTCCACAAGAGCAGGAGCATGTTTGTCTCATGCAGTGTTGAGTTCCTGGCCCCTAGAACACTGGCCAGCTAAGAGAGAAGCTCAGTCTATACTCTGAATGAGTGAACCATACTCAGATCCCAGAGTCCCTCACCGGAGAATGCTAGTTCACAGAATATCTCTTTCCCCTCAGCCAGTGTCTAAAACCAAGCTTCTGTCCCAACCATTGCTACTTACTCTGAAGGCAGTCCAGCCTAGTCCCTGAAGCCGGGTCTCTCAGTGTGGAGCCCTTCTGCTGTCTGTCCCAAGGCCAAGCTTCTTGTGGTCACTCCAGCCCCATTCCTGGTCTTGATGACTTGCTTTTCCTGGTCGTGATGGCAGCTGGGGTTCTGCCATTTGGACAGCCTCCTGGGGGATACTCTTTGGACTGCTAGGGCTCTATCTCTCACCTTCTTCCTCCAACCCCTGTGGTGTCCCTGCCTCTCTCTCTTTGGCCTCTGGGGGCAGAGTTAGCACAGGCTGAGACCTGGACTGCTCCACTCTGCTGTGCGTCAGGTCTGGAGCTTATGTCGTAGGGAAAGTTGGGAGGAAAACACAACACATGCTCACTGGTTGATCTGCAGCTCTGCGGCCTTCATGCGGGCAAGCCACAGCAGTCCAAGCGGGTCTGCCGGGCAGCAGAGGAAAGCTGTGACATGTAGCGTCTTCTAGAACTAGAAGGCTCTGGGTTGGGGCCAGGTGTGAGTCAGGTGATGTAGAAGATGCTTTTTTTTTTTTTTTTTTTGAGTTGGAGTCTCGCTCTGTCACCCAGGCTGGAGTGCAGTGGCATGCTCACAGCTACTGCAACCTCGACCTGCTGGGCTCAGGCGATCCTTCCACCTCAGCCTTCCAAGTAGCTGGAACTACAGACACACATCACCACAACCGGCTAGTTTTTGTGACTTATTGTAGAGACGAGGTCCCACCAAGTTGCCCATGCTGATCTCGAACCTATGGGCTCTGGCAATCCTCTCGCCTCAGCCTCCCAAAGTGCTGGGATTATAGGCTGAGTCACCGCGCCCAGCCCAGGATGATTTCTATTGCCCTAGATTCACACTCGTTCTCCCACAGGAACCCACAGATGGGACTGGGTTCGCACAAGTGTGGTGTAAGGAGGTGATGAATGCTTAACTTCCAGAGGACACTTCCCTCATTTATCTTGATTCCATAGTTTAAACTCTTTTGGTGGAAAACTAAAAACCCTAGTGCATCATGAAAGACAATTCCTGTCGAATGAAACTTGCCCATCCATAAGTGATTTGCCGTCCCCTTCACCCCCCACTCACCCCACCTGTTTTGGTCTGGTAGCCAAAGCTTGCCTGAAGATGCTGTGTTTTTCTTGTCTATTGAGGATGGGGCCAGGTCAACAAGACTAGCTTCCAGAGAGTTAGACAAGGAGGAGGAATCTGGAAGAAAATGTTAAGTGCTGGGGTCTGTAATAAACTCAGTGGAATCTGAAGAATTTAGATTCAAAACAGAGTTCTTCTCCTGATGCCCTAGAGGATTTGCTGTATAGCTATGCTGTGCTAGTATGTAACTTCTGAAAGACTGTTTATTATTTTCACCTTTATAATATTTATTGAAAACTGTGAATTCATAGAACTGCACTGAAAGCTCTTCATATGACTGACGCCACTAGGTAAAAGCTCTCATCGGGCACACAAACCTTAACTTGTCTATCAAGTGAAAGCAGTGAATTTTATGACTTTCAAATACCACACTTCAGCTGTCAGCAGGACAATAGAGTATTCAGAAGAATTAATTTGATAGGCAATGCTGACTGGATCGAGTACTGCCTTTAGCTTCTATATTGCCACATAGAACACATTACAGAAAATTATATTTTTAGGACCCATTTTCACACACACATGCAGCTTGGAAGAGAGAAAAGAGCTGATGCTATATTAGGCTCTGTATTTTCAAAGAATAGCAACTCTCTAAGTGGCAAGGGAGCAAGTAGAACCAACTTTATAATTAAAGGATGGTGTGGGTGGGAGAGAAGGGAGGATACAGGTTTGGAATGATGAATAAGCCGTGGTCCTTACTCTTCATAAGCTCTCACTCTGATGGAGCATGTGAGACCACACTATCAAAAGTGTAGCGACCACATTTTCCAAACCCAAATTTGGGACACGTGATCTCAAAGAATGGGTGCACTTTATGGGGACAACTGGACCACCTGTTTGAAAGGTTAGCAGATTTAGGTTGCAGTCTCCATACTCAGAGCAGAAGATGGAGTAAGAACAGCTCTTAAGGATGTGGGGAGAAAGGGTTTACTTTCTACATGTCCTTTCATGCTTCCAGTATGCATACAGTTCAGCACCTACTTGTGGACTGCTTACCCTTTGCCAGGTACTGAATTGAGGGCTGCTGTGACATCCTTCAGGCCAGCTACACACTCCCCTCTTGACCAATCACATGCAATTATGAGCTGGCAGTCTGGGCTTGGGTCTTGAAGAAATGTCCCTCTTTGGACTCACACAAGTATGGTGTAAGGAGGCTGTCAGGGTGAGGGGGCTTGGACGCTTTCAGGTGGCCTCAGAAGCTCAAGCTCTATGCTAATTTCAACCTCGGAAATATAAATTTAAAACACTGCTTTCAGGCTGGCACAGTGGCTCATGCCTGTAATCCCAGTCCTTTAGGAGGTCAAGGTGGGAGGATTGCTTGAGGTCAGGAGTTTGAGACCAGTCTAGGCAACATAGTGAGATCTCGTCTCTACAAAAAATAAAAAATAATCGGGTGTGGTAGTGTTTGCCTGTAGTCCCAGCTGCTCAGGAGGTTGAGGTAGAAGGAATGCTTGATCCTAAGAGGTTGAGGTTGTGGTGAGCCATGATTATGCCACTGCCCTCCCGCCTACGTGACAAAGTGAGACCCCGCCTCAAACAACAACAAAATTCTTTCAAGTAATATTGCATATCTATTACTTTTTTTTTTTTAAGAAAAGAAAGAAAAAGAAATCTTAGACCTTAAGGTTACTTATATATTGCTAGTGGTCCTAACCAAGAGTTTATTCTGATAGAAAAGAAATCTGGCAATATGTAATGAAGTATCAAACTCCTTCATACCCTTTGACCTAATAGTTTCACTATGGGAGACTATACCTCAAAATGGAAATAAAAAACATTGGTTTTTTCCCATAAAAAATCAATTGCAGCACTTTTTATAAAATAAACGAGAAACAACCAATAATCTATAATAGGAAAACATCAATTAATAAAATATGTTTAGCCTCTAGATATTGTAAGAGTATACCAGTGAATGGGAATATATATATGAAGTATTTAGTGAAGAAAAGTAGAACACAGAATTATATGCACATATTGATTACAACTTTGTAAACTGATAATATAGCAATATACAGCCAAAGAGGACTTTTATGAAAGAAATAGCTGGTTAGTGTTTACTAGGTTTTTCTGTAAGTTGTTGGCATTATATATTTTAAAAAGGAAAGAGGAGCAGGTATATAGGGGTATATAGTTGAACGATCAGTTTTCAATCTCACTGAGTTGTTGTTGCTATTGTCGTTTTTGTCAGTTCTGCTTGTTACTGGCTGTCCTGACCTCTCTTCATCTCACTGAGTTTTTTAATTGGTTTATGTTATGGGCATGTTGCAAGTAATGTGTGACTAATAAAGTACTGGTCTTTGGCTTCTTATAATACTTTAATAAATAGAGGTGATTCAATGTTATCTCTGCAATAAAGTCAGTACCACATGCTTGCATTTTGAGATGCTTTTTTAGTGGAGGCAGAGGGACGGAGCTACTCATCACTGCCCCACTGCCAGCTCACAGTCCTGGAACTGTGAATGTCAGCTGTCACATGAGGGAGGTCAGAACTGATGAACTCAGCAATGTGGGTGACGGTCTTGTTCCCTGTTTATTAATCTGTGCCACCTGATCTCTTCAGTCTTAAAAAAATTATTATATTTCCTCTTTCCTTTCCATTTACAAGTCCTTGTTGGGGTTCCTCCTACTCTCCCCTTGTATGCACCATGGTTTCTGGGCCAAGATCCCCAAAGGAGCAGTGTCCGGGTGTCATCTGCAGCTTCTCTGTCTTGGGGACCTCCTAGTTATGAGAGTCGGCAAATGCTTGTAGAGAAGACCAGCAAAATAAGGGCTCACCGCTGTGAAAGGCTGGTCCTTCTGGATTCCACTGGGGCCACTCCGGTCCTATTCAGAGAACAGAGGTCAGATCAACTCCTCATGGGGATGCTTTCCTGCCAGCCCACCCTGTACCCCTCCGTCACTGCTGGGCCACAGAAAGGTGGCAGCATGGCAAGGGACTTCTGACACCAGAGGTTCCAACAGCAGGAAGACTGCAGAGACAACCAGACCAGCCACATACTTCCCACCATCCTCCCTGCTTCCTCTTCCCATCAAGAAGATGGCACTGAGAGGTGGCCTGGGGACAGCTCCTCTGTGCACCTAACATGTAGTCAGGCTGTTCAGAAGAAAGTGAAGAAGCTCCCCGGGAGTTGCCTAGCTTCTTCTGTCAGCCAAGCGTGACGTGGATGGAAACACATTCCACTTGTCTTCCTAGCAAACCTCCCCCTTCCTGCAGAGTCAGCTACAGGCACAGAGGCCGCCAGGATGGTGACAGAGAATGAAGGGGTGGCCTTCCCCGCTCCATGGAGGCTGCAGGAGCCTGTAGGCAGCAAATCCTTAGTCTGGAAAGGAGAAGGCAACCGACTCAAGCCAGGTCAGGCCTCCCAGCAACACCCTGGGTTGTGGTTCTATCCTGCTGTCAGAGGCAGGTCACTGCTCCCTGGTTTTGTGTGATAATCTGGGTTTGAACTGGAAAGTCCTGGCAGCTATGGGGAGGGGGTCAGAGAGGACCTGGCTGTCTTTCCTAAGTACTGCAGCTGGCGGTGGCAGAGAGGACGGCAGACCCACAGCCATTCCCTGGTCATAGACTCTGGAGGGGTGCACCCCCACTCCTGTGTCTAACTCTCCCCAGCGGCCTATCTCTGTTTCCAGTAAAGCAGAGACTTGTCCCAGGGGTCCTCTCTTGATCCTTAGCCTGCAGGAATGCAATGATTTTCCCACGAAGCCCTGGTCTCTGGGTTTTGGAGTTGGACTTCCTGGTGGAGGGGACAAGGAAGACCCAGAAGAGGAGAACGGGAGGAGAAGGAGAGGGGTGTGTCTGGGCACAGACAGGGTGGCGGGACCCAGGACATAGCCTGACTTGGTCCTGTAGTTGGGGCAGGAATGGGAGCCCAGGCAGCATAGGCCCGGCCAGGCTTGAGTGGAACAACACCTGACCCTCACGGGCCACTTGCTGGCTGCCTTGGAACCCCAAGAAAGAGCAAGGAAGTCACTTCTCCCGTGGGTGCCTGGGCATAGACAGGCAGCCTCGGCAGGTCACTGGCCAGTGGCTTCAGATTTTCACCTTCGCCTGCTGATGGAGCCTTTTCTGCTGCTGGGGACAAGGGGTGGCCAGAGGTGGGGCCCAGTATGCAGTCTGATGGACTGGCCAGAGCCTGGGCTTCCTACACTAAGGCAGTGGTCACCCCAGTGTGATGGCCAGCAAAAACAGGTGGAGCATCCGTAGATCTCAGGGAAGAGCCTGGCTTGCAGGATTGGCCCATGCACCACACGCCTGTCACCACCCCTTCGGTTTCTGTCTTTCTCTTCCTGAGATTTCTGCCTGCTCATTCATGGCCTCATTCCACCTTTTGAGGTTGTTTCCTGTATTTCTCCTCTCTCTCTTTTCCATGCCTCTTCCCCCTCCTCCTCCCTCCTCCTCTTCTCCTGGCTCTAAGGAAAGGGAATGTGGTGCTTGTAGCCTAATGATATCCAACCCTGGGGATTTGACAAAGCACAAAACAGAAACAAACAGCCACCCGTCAAACCCGGAATCCCACCCCAGCACCGCACAGCTGTGCTCACGGGCGACCGCTGCTTCCGATCCGCTGTCGTTCCCTCTTTTCCAAATGACATCTTCCAATATCAAAGACACTGCCAGCTGTCAAAATAAGACTTCATATTTTCATATGCGGGACAATTACTGCTGAAAACAGATTATGCAAAAACACAAGAAAGCCAAGTAGGGGAAGGGGGGGCTGGCGGGTTGCTTCCTCCAAACTCGTTCTTTCTGCAGAAGCAGGGACTGAAATGACCTCCAAGTCCTCAGAACAGCAACTGACAGGCACATCCTCACAGTCACAAAGCTCGCATCAAAGGAAAATGGAAAAAGGGATAAGAGTTTGATCTCTGGAGGAGAGAGACCGGGAGGATGTGAAGACAGAGGGGCGGCAGAGCCAGGGAGTTAATTATTCTTTCTGCTGTCTCCCCCCATAACCATGGGTAATGAGCACAGAAGACAGCAAAATGAATTTCTAACAAAGGAAATGAGGAAGCAGAGACAGGGAACCCAGGGAAACGAGGAATAAGTAGGGTGACCTTCTTACGTGTTTATTCATGTTGTCCTCCCCTCCTCGAGAAATGCCACTGAGGCACACATCTCCCTGCCGAAATTGCAAAAGCTGTGACATCAAACTAAAGTCCCAGAATATAGCTGGGATTCAGGAAATGAGGGTTCTTAGTCTTGCTCTGTCACCCTGAACAGATCACTGACATGTTCTCTGTCTCAGTTTCCCTGGTTATTAGGTGAAGAAATCTACATACAGACTGCAGGATCGTATGAGATCATGGTCAGGAAGGCAGAGTGTGGACATCAAGGAGCCCTCATTGGGGCGTTGGTACTGTACGTGGAAATGCCAACCCATTGGAAGCTTACAGAAGCAACGGAATTTATTTTTAAATGTCATTGAATTGCATGTAGCATAATGATAGTCTGCAGTGTGTGTTCACAGTGCCTGTCCCACCCACAACTTCTGTGACGAAACTGTCCAGTTCACAATCATGCAACAAAGTCAAAGTCAGACTGAGGAGGAGAAGTACTCGGCTACCAGGCTCTCAGGCCCACCCGCTCCAGTAGGGAAGCCAGCCCAAGTTATCGCTAAGCAGTCAAGACCTTGGGACTTCGGTCTTTGGGGTCCAATTTAGCTACTGAGAGTTGGCCGCTCCAAAGGGTGCAGTAATCTAAATGTCTGGAGATGCAAAATTACTCATCGATAAACCAAGAAACTCCAGAGTGGGAACTGATGGGCAGACCCCAGAGATTCTGTAGGAAATGTATTATCATAAAAATCCCCAGAGCTAATAAAAAAGAGCCACGTCACACTCAAAAATTACAGGGAGTTTGGGTTCTTCAATCACTTAGACTTAGACCAAAGCTGGAAAGGCAGGTAGCTCTACTTGTGATGCCAGGCAAATGAGGTACTGCTCTCCCAGCAGGCAGAAGCTCTGGAAGACAGACTCAGCATCCACAGAATTCATGTTAGTGCCAAAAAGCGAGGTCACCTGGGGTCCCGCCACCCATAGGTGGTTGGTCTAACGGTGGAAGTCCCACACTGTGAGGCTAGGATGATGTCTGCTGGGCTCAGGACAGACTGGGGCAAGTGACCAAGAATCATGATGTCCCTGCCATCGCTGGAATGTGTGGGCCCAGGAGACAAGTGGAGGTGGTGGCTCTCTGTCTGCTCATGTGGAAATTCCATTTTCATTCCACTATCATATAGAATCTATATGGGCTGTGGTTACATTAACCATTTGCACAATGGACAGAACTATCTAGAAGGGATCTGGACATAACCAAGTGAAAAAGAGGATATAGGGTGAGCAAGTGGTTTCTGAAATAGCCCTACCCTGTTGTTTCTGGGGCAGAAACTGGACATGACTTTGGATGAAGTGAAAGGGTTTTAGGCCCTTGTGTTTTGATAGTTGGATCGTTAGGTGGGCTCATATTTGAAACCATGTAGTAAAAGACATGTTCATGGGGACTTTTAGATTCATGTCTTCGATAAGCGAAGCAAGCTGTCGCCACTTTTAGCCATGTTGTATCACTCATGCCACACCCTCTCCACAGTTGGTTGGAATAGAAGTGACCCGATCCAAAGAGCAGCCAGTTACAAGATCAGTCACTGTTATGAGTTTGAATTGCACCCCCTCAAATACACTGAAATCCTGACCCCCAAAATCTGTAAATGTGACCTTATCTGAACACTGAAATAGGAAATATTCCCCCATATGTTGCAGAGGGAGCATGGCACTGGTCACACCTTGATTTTGGACTCCCGACCTGTAGGACTGGGAGACAATACATTTGTGTTGTCTGAAGCCACCCAGCATGTGGTTAATTTGTTCCAACAGCCCTGGGAAATTAATATAGCCGGGAGCCCACCTGTGATGCAGGCCTTGTTCCAAAAGGTGAGTAGACCTGCTGTGGGTTGAATTGTGTCCCCCGAGTCCAGAAGTCCTAACCCCCAGTACCTCAAATATAACCTCATTTGGAAATAGCATCTGCTGCAGACGTAATTAAGATGAGATCCTACTGGGGATAGGGTGGGGCCCAAATCCAATATGATGGGTGTTGTCATCAAAGGGACATGGAAACAGAGTGAAGAGAGAGTCAGAGATGCAGTTATAAGCAACGAAACACCATAGACTCTCGCAACCCACGGGGAACCACGGAAGCGAATGGGACACTTTCTCCCCCACAGACTCGGAAGGATACACCCCTGCCAGCACCTTGCCTCACCAGCCTTCAGAACTGTGAGACAGAACACTTCTGTTGAGCCACCCGGTTGGTGGAACTTTGTTACAGCAGCCCTGGCAGACGAATGCAGGGGCTGGTCCACGCATCTCTGTCTCTCTCTCTCTCTCTCTCTCTGTGTGTGTGTGTGTCTCAGTATCTGAGCTAAGAAATGCCACAAGAATGAGGCAGCTCCTGACGGAAGGGTAGCCCAAGAGGTGGTGATGCGCAGAGGGTCACATCAGGACCCAGCAGTAGGGGAGGAAGCTGGGCAGAGGAGAGAGGGGCACCATGGGAGGAAGTCCAGGGAGAAACAGAGACTCATGGCGGAGTTGGGCCCTGCGGGTCGACTGCAGAGGCTGACCCTCAACAGTGCCCTACTCACTATCATTAATCATGGGTGTATTTAAAATGCTCTCTTTCCCCCTTTTTTCATAACTTAAGACTTGCTATGAAAAGAGCCCATCTGGAGCAAAGAGCAGGGGGCTTGTTGGTCCAGGAAACGATAATATTCTATACGAGTAATGGGAATCTGGCGATACAGCAACTGCCCAGAAACCGGGCCTTCTGTGTGGCTCACAAACTCCTGGGCTCAAGTGGTCCTCCCGCCTCGGCCTCCCAAAGTGCTGGGATTATAGACATCAGCCACTGTGCCTGGCTGCATGTTGTTATCCCAACACAAAAGAGTCCGGGTTTCTTGGGATCTCCGGACTGAGTACACTTCAACACACTAAGGATTAAGTTAACTGCTTTACTTCATTGCTCCTTATTCTTGTTATCATTAATAAGACCAAGGAGTTCTTGTCTTGGGGTTTCTGTATTTTCTACGGTGAAAGGAGGGGAAGGGGAGAGGGCAGATTGTTTTCTTTTCAGGGAAAGAATCAAGCTTGAAACAAAGGCTGGGTGTTTCCAGCATCGAAGGAAAAGACAGAAAAGCCAAGTGCTCCCGGGGACCTCGGGTAGGAGGGGCGCTTTTGGCCGTGAGCTAGTCAAGGTCCTGCCAATTCCCCAAGGGATGTTTGCAGCAAGACTTTGCCAGAGACGTCTAGAGCCTCCCACAGCGCTGTCTATTCCCTTTGGCTAAGTCCTGGTGCCCGGCGGGAGTTATTCACCTCTGGGGATCAGATTAATTACTCTCAGGCCTCTGGTTCACCTGGACAAGTTGCCCTTTCTGCTCTGTCTATGGCATAAGTCAGAGTTTGCAGTTCAAGGTGGCTGTGTATTTGGAGGTTGGAGAGTAGTAAGGCAGCCCTTCTAGGGTTTTCCCATGAGGTTGGGGGTAGGGGTGAGCAGAAATCCTAGCTACACCAAGGTCCAGGCCTGGCCTTTGAGAATTGTATTAGGTGTGCACAAAAGAGGCGCTCCCGGGAGCTTCCCAGACAGAACTAAATGGTTAGATGGATGACATACTTCCAAAGGGCTTGCCAGCAGGCTGGTGACCTACTTAGCGCTGCGTGGGGGTGGCCGGGTGCACCTTTACGAGCCCTAAATAGGGACTAGGCAGCACGTGGCAACGCCAGGCCACCAGCTCCCTGGGAAGGAGTCTGGTCCCACACGCTTCAATCCCAATACGTTCTCCTTTGTCCTGGTGTCCAGGCAACAGCCGAGGAAGACGGCTGACACAGTTGCAAGACGCCACAGAGGCGGTGTGGTCTCTTGGCCCTTAATAACTGGGCCCTTTGAGTGCAGGTCACACAGGGGCCATGTTACCCTTTCTGTTTCTGACTCCAACTTCCAGCTCACCTCAGCTCCATCCCAGGAGAAAAGGGAACCGTAAGTGAGATGGGAGGCCCCCCGAGGAAGGGGTCTATTTAACCTGGGGGCTTTGGATGGGTTTCTCAGAGTCCATGAGCCCTGGAAACGCAAGCAACATCTTGTAGATGTGTGCATTTTGGGGAGGAAAAATCCATAGATTTTACCCAGCATCTTTAAGAGAACTGTGACCTCAGAACTGTTAAAACCACAGACATAGGCATGTCCTTGATAGGAAAGGCAAGGTAATTGGGGTCCCAGGGGTCTCTGTGGTGGGAGTCAGGTGAGGGCCTCTCGTGTTTCCTGTCTGGCGCCCACCAGCAGCCTGGAGTCCAGAGGGTGGAGGTGGCTTTGGAGTTAGAATTGCGTTCCTGTCGCTGAGCTGCTTTGTGACCCTGGGTGAGTTCCTGAACCTCTCTGAGGAAGGACAAATGTGTTCACTAGATGTTCAAGATCAAACAGACCCTTTCTCTGGGTGCACAGAGCCTTTCGTGGCTTGTCCAACCCTTCTGTGGTCTCCTCTTCCACTCCTCCCCAGCTCCTGAAATTTCCTACATCCAAAACCTCTTCTCTGAATGTTCTCACCCAAACTGGGCTGGGTCCAAGAACACTGCAGCTCCTGAGCTCTTAAGGAAGACCTGGCCTCTCCTCTTGACCTGAGCGGCTCCGGGTCCTTCCTTGCCTCTCTGTTCCCAGGACAACCCTCCTCCTCCCTAAGCCTGTCTCTCGCCATCCTTCCTGCACCCTCCCCTCCCCGACTCTCCTCCTCCTTCCCATTCCTCCCCTCCCCCCTACGTTTCCCTTCTCCTTCCTGGGCTTCCCTAATGCTTTCCTCCTATCCCTCCTCCCATCAACCATGGGGATTTCTGGTCGCGCATGGTGGCTCACTCCTGTAATCCCAGCACTTTGGGAGGCTGAGGTGGGAGGAACGCTTGAGCCCAAAAGTTTGAGACCACCCAGGATAACACAGTGAGAGCACGTCTCTACAAGAAGTCAAAAAGTTAGCCAGGTGTAGTGGCATGTGCCTGGAGTCCCATCTACTCAGGAGGCTAAGGCAGAAGGATCACCTGAGCCCAGGAGGTTGAGGCTGTCATGAGCCATGAGCGTGCTATTGCACTCCAGTCTGGGCAGCAGAGCAAGACTCCAACAAACAAACACACAAACAAACATACAAAACAAAACCGTGGAGATTTCAATACCCACAGTATGGCCTTTCCAATACTCAGGCTGTTCAGTTACTTGCCCCACCCTCTAATAATCGTATAATCCACCCGACTCAGCTGCTTGTCATCATGGTGGGCCCCAGACCTCGTCATGGCTGATAGCCACACACCCGACAGTCCTCTGTTTCAAGCGTCTTGCTCTCTTACAGCACCTCTTACCCTTCCAGCTCACTCTCTCCCTTCTTCTGACCTCAACAATCCTGAGTCCACTGGCACCTTTCGACCATTGATCCAATCACCTTTTCATTGTCCTTCTCTCCCTCCAAGTCTGATTGACTTGCCAGGTTACACATGCCCTGTCCAGCACTACAGAGACTCTTTCTCTTGTACCCCCAGATTCCTTACCTCTCTCTCCATCTGACCTTCCTGGCACCACCCTCAGCTTGGCTGAACCAGTTTGTCACCTGCTCCAGACCCAGCCAAGATGGGTGGACTCACATCAAAGGCATAACCATGAACACCCCAGCCGCCATTCCTGCCACCCCGCAGTCTGGTTCACACTCTCTCCCAGACCCCTCCTGTCCATTTCCCCCTTGTTTTGACCTCCATAATGCCTCCTCATCCCCATGTTCAGATGCTCCTGGCTTTAATTTCACTCTACAAACTTCACCTTCATCCCACCTCCCAGCATCCATGGCCATATCTTCTGCCTTCTCTCATGATGCTGTGGCCAAATTGTCCCAGCTCCCCTGGGCACCAGCTCACAGCCCATTTCTCTGCTGCCCTTGACGGCAATTTCATTCTGTCTACATTCACATTCACATTCACTCACTTTGCTTCCTTCTTGTTGACCAAACCCACTTCACTCAGACTTTCCTTCGTGACTTAGGGAAACTGCTCTTATCACCAATGATCTCCTCCACTGCCAGTCCTCAGTCCTCCTCTTATGGACCTACTGGAATTAGTTGATCACACCTCGTCCATGAGACAAGTTCCTCGTTTCATGCCCAGACACCACACTTTTCTGGATTTTCCACCCGCCTCTCTGCTCATCTCCTGGCTGGTGTCTTTCTATCTCTGGCCCCTGGCGCGGTCCAGGGCTCTGTCTCTGGACCCCTTTTTTTCTCTGTGCACATATGCAGCCTCCTGGTAAATGTTGTCTAGATGCTGAGATTCCCAAGTGCATCTCTCCAGCCCAGGTCACTGTTGAGTGTCAGATCCCTCTATCCAATGACCCCAGTGACCTAGTCTAAATGTCGGCTTGTTTTTTTTATTTTTTGAGTCTGGGTCTTACTCTGTCACCCAGGTTGGAGGACAACGGTGTCACCTTGACTCACTGAAACCTCGACCTCCTGGGTTCAGACTGTCCTTCTGCCTCAGCCTCCTGAGCAGCTAGGACTACAGGCATGTACCACCCCACCCAGCTAATTTTTTTTTTGCCATGTTGCCTAGACTGATCTCAAACCCCTAGGCTCAAGCAATCCTCCCACCTCTGTCTCCCAAAGTGCTGGGATTACAAGCATGAGCCACCATGCCCGGCCTTGGCTTGGGTTTTTCGTAGTATCTCAAACTCAACATGACTCCTCTTTCCCAATCGACCTTCCCAGAGTTTTCTCTGTTCCATTAAGTAAAAGCTCTGTTCTTTCCATTGTTGAGGCCAAAAGATTATTGCATCAGGCTTGACTCTGCTTCTCACAGGCCACATCCCACCCATCGACCAATTCTGATGGCTTTACTTTCCATCTACATCCGACATTCAGGACTCACCATTACCTCTACAAGCCCCACCTTCACCTTGGCCATCACTAGTTCTTTCCTGGATAACAGGAACAGCCCCCTAGGCAGTCTCTCAGCTGGGAATGGCATCATTTCTACGTCAGCACTGGTTTACTGCTCTGTCCTCAGCCTGGCAGGCAGGGGAAGCTTTCCAAACTTTTAAATCAGATCATCTCTCTCTTCTGCCCAGAGCCCTCCAATGACCACTCATGTCATTCAGAGGAAAAGCCAAAGTCCTCATAGCCCCTCCATGATCCAGTGCCGAACGACCTTCTGACCATGATTTTGACCATGACTCACCATCATTTTGTTTCAGCCACACTGACCTCCTCACTGTTCGGAAAACCCACCAGGCCGGTCTCCCACCTCAGGGACTTGCACTTGCTGTTCTCTCTGCCTGGAATGTTCCCTCCCACACGTCCCCAGGTCAGATCTTTGCTCAGATACCACCTCCTTCACCAGGCCCTCCCTGGCCACTTTCCTTCCAGTGCCCTCTCCCCTCCACCCTTATTCTCTCCCTAGTCACTCCATGTTTCTCCACACGTCCCAGTCAGACAGTCATGATTGTCTGTCTCCCTGCTAGGATATATACATACAAGGGAGGAGACTTGCATTTGTTTGGTGCTGTTTTCCAGCACCTGGAATAGGGCCTTCCTGGTAGTATGTGACCAGGGGCAGCTATTACAACCTTTGGCAGAGTGGTCAAGAACTAGATGGTGAGGAGGCCAAAAAGATGGTGAGGCATTTTATGAGGTAGCAAAGACTTGGTAGAACGGTTGCCGTGGTGACCTGAGGGTCAGACCACGTGCTTATGGAGCTACAGAATCTGGGGTGAAGGCTGGCGGCAGGAGTGAACGGGGTGTGTTGGCTGTCATGGGCAGTGCCAGTGTCATGAGAGAGAGAACGCCAAGAGGGACTGGCCTATTGGCCAGCAACAGGGAGCACGGGAAGTGGGAGAAGGTTCAGCAATTTGGAGATGGCAGAGTTAGAAAAGTTCATTGCTTCTATATTCCAAACCATAAGAGATAACATGGTAAAGAACATTGAACAGCAAAGGATCAGTGAAACACGGTGGCGCACAGTGAGACTCAGCACCTATTAAGGCCAAGAGATTTAATGGGTCGAACGCGGTGGCTACAGGACCTGAGGGTCAGGCTGTAACGCTGAAACAAGGGCACGCCAGCCTTTATGGGGGTTTAGGGCGACCTGTCAGTCGATTATTGGTCGGCTGGCGGAGCTCCAGACAGGTTGGTGGACTTTTCGTGGGCGCGGGAAAGGGTGAGCCGGACTGTAGAAGAAGAACCCAGAGGGTGCCATTTCAGACGCCCCCTTTGCCGGGTTGCCATTTTAGGCGGGGGCTGGGTTTAGGCCCCTTTCCAGGAAAGGGAGGGGATGTGGTTTGCTAGCGCCTGGCGGTGGCCCTGCATTCCCACCTCTTTGGTTATACGGGGGAGGGGCGGCGTTTATCTGTCTAGCTGTTTCCTGCTGACAATGGGCATCGGTGGGTGAGGTGGGTGAAAGGCCAAGCCACACGAGACCCCACAAGTAGGCGCCAAAAGAAAAAATTTCATTTGGGTGGAAGTCCTGGAAGGTGCCTTGTAAGTGGAAAACGGCAAGCTGGTCCGGCCAGTCGTCGAGTGGACATGGGAAAGGGAGGAGCCAACTGTCACGAAGAAGGTGGTTAAGAGATGCTGAGAATCTGAATGGTAGGTAGTAGGGGTAAACTTTAAGGCGAGCATGTCTGAAATGAGAAGACAAGGTTAGAGGTTTGTAGCCTTTTGGTCATAGGGGCACTGGCTCATTCTAGCTATTTTCTGCTGGGGAGGGGTGGCATGGGGGGGGTTTAAGACTGGTATGGGGCCGGAGGTGGTTTGGACGGAAGGGGCGAGTAGGAATGTAACAGTAGTTGGTTGACCGTTATTCGAGAGAGCTCTGCCAGGCGCTGTTGGAGAAACCTAAAAACACACAGGGCCATCGACAAGAGAATAAATATGACAATTAGTGGAGTTAGAACAGGGAGAAACCACGTTAGGAGTTGGGGTTGCCACCTTCCTGAGAATGGGCCTCCGGTCAGGTCTTCTCTCCATTTTTGGAGGGTTTTTTGTAATTGTTTAATTCTGTCCTTGACTATCCCTGATTTATTGGCATAGAAGCAGCATTTTTTCCTAAGAAATAAGCATATTTTCCCCCTTTTGCTGTAAGCAGGTCTAGTCCCCATCGATTTTGGAGGACCATATCAGCCAGGGAATCTAGTTGTGTTTGTAAGTCTAGAACCGTGTCCGCCACCTGTCGTATGTCCTCGATCAGTTGGGAGGAGAGCTGTTTGTAAAAGTGAAGTGAGGATCCCAGCCCTGCTGCCCCCCTTCCCCTGGCCGCGGTAATACCCAGCCCCACCAGCAGAGGTATGAGCTGAACTGCCCGCCTTACCCGCGACGTTGAGGAACCGATCAAGGGGACAGGCAGGCTTTGGTTACCGGGTGCTATTACAACGGTGGGGAGGAGGATGACAAGAATGCAGGACCCTGACCAGTCGGGAGGCAGGACCGGGTAGATGGTAGTGTCGCATAGAAAGGCAGTCCCGTTAAGTGGGGGGCAGAGGGTGTTATTTGATTGGACCATGAGTGATCGTGAGCAGAGGCAGAAGGGGGGCCCATCTGACTTCCGGGGTGCCGTTTCGTGTTATATACTGGGCCGCAGGCAAGTTAGGTGGGAGAGGGATATTAGAACGCGGTAGTGAAGGTGGACATTGGGTTGGAGGCATAGAGAGAGTCCAATGTCCTGTGACCAGGACAGGGGAGACCAGGACTGGCCGGACCTGAGGCATAGCCAGCAGTCCTTTGTTAAGGCAGGGTTAGTAAGGTTAAGCAGGGTATGGGTTTTGTTGTGAAGGACAGAAAGGAGTCCCGGGTGGTTAAAGTGACCGGTCGGTGAGAGGGTCCCACTGGTTGGGCCAGAACTCTGGTCGCCGTCCCAGTTTTTTCCTCAGTGAACAGGAGGAGAGGCTTGCGGAAGTCAGGAAGCATAAGTGTGGGGGGAGCTAGGAGCGCGTTTTGCAAAGTTTTGAAGGTGCAGGTTAGGCTACAGCTGAGGGAGACGTGAGGGGGCTGGTGAGAGTTTCCTTAGTTGCAGCACATAGCAGTTTAGCACGTATAGCGAAATGGGGGACCCAATGCCTAAAGAAGCCCACCAGCCCAAGGAACGACAAGATTTTAGCACTTGAGATGGGGGGTAAGGGTTTCCTGATGGAGATGGTGTGGTCCGCCGTGAGGGCCTTGGAGGTGGGGGTCAGGGCCACCTCTAGGTAGGTGACTTGTGGGTTAGAGAGTTGAGCTTTGGAAGGGGAGACCCTGTATCTCCGCTGTGTTAGAAGGTTAAGGGGGGAGGCCGTATCCCGGAGAGAGACCTCCCTGGAGGGGCTGCACAG
>NW_007255020.1:399117-399563 GCF_000164805.1 Carlito syrichta | reverse complement strand
GTATATGGGTTAGGGACCACTGGATGCAGCAGTATTATGGTAGAGTTGATTATTTGCAGATCCTGCACCAGTCAATAAGTATCAGACGGCTTTTTATTGGGAGAATGGAAGTATTATAAGGGGAGTTGGTAGGAACCAGAAGACCCTGGAAGAGCAGCCGGTTAACAATGGGCTGGAGGCCCTTGTGATAGGCGTGTGAGATAGGAAATTGAGACCTGGAAGGGAAGCAAGAGGGATTTTTAAGGCGAATGAGGACTGGGATGTGGTGATTGGTCACCACAGGAGTGGAAGTGTCCCAGACTACTGGATTAACTTTTTTGGGGGAATGGGGAAATCGGACGAAGGTTCTTGGGGGAAGACAGCACAGGCGAGGGTCAGGAGCGGAGTCGGGGGAACTTGGTGTGAGGTGAGGCAGATAGGTGCCCCGAGCTTATACAGAAGGTCTT